>NW_028261381.1:95156840-95396840 GCF_051295495.1 Thamnophis sirtalis
TTGGGCTGAGAGTAATTTCACTCACAAGGCAGGATTCCAACTCAGACTTTTAGGTTTTTGGCTTTAATTACAACATCATCAGAGCGAGAACCAGTTTGGTATTGTAGTTAATTACTACTTGGGTGGTGTTTTGTTTTTTTTAGTCCTAGCTTTTTATAGTTCTGCAAGGATAATTATTGCTGACTCGTCCTAATTTATATGCACAGTCTTATTTTATAGAGCTTTATAGCTTGCCTGTATTCTACCAGCTTTTTATCTGAAGAAAAGGCATCCCTTTATTTTATTCAAAGAATGAGAACCCTGTGAGGTTGGTTGGGCTGAGAAAAATTGACTAGCCCAATTGCAGTCATTGGGTTTTTAAAATCCAGGTTTTCTCTATGCTAATCAAGTACTTCAGGCCTTATAGTTCACTAATTTGGATATAAAAACAGATGAAAATGGTTTATTATTACTACTTTTATATTATTGTTGCAGTTTTGAATGGGGCTGCGTAGAACTTTTTCCCCAATGTGGTAATTTGCTATATAGAGAAGAAGAGGTGTTCAGGATTTTTTTAAAAAGCAAAACTAAATTGTTTACTTCCTCAAAATTCTCATTGCTTCACAGTTTCAGTTTATCTTGTATACCTTGTATAAGGTATAACTTTGGTTTATTACCCATAACATTTTCTTGTCATGTATGTATTATATATTGTGTAGCATTGCATTATAATTATCTTTTCATTTTATTTATTTGTATCCTGCCTTTATTTTTACAAATAATGAAAGGTAGCACATCTTCCTCCTATTTCTCCCACAACAATCAGCCTGTGCGGTGAGTTGGGCTGAGAGAGAGTTATATTCAGGGTAATAAGTGGATGCAGTTTGTTGAAATATATTTTGCCTTCAGGAATATGAGTTATAAAAATGTATATGATTTTTATTATCCTAGCTCTGCTAGCAATAGCATGTGGAAAACAGCTTTGTTATACTATATTTAAAGTACAAGAAATCTTAACTTACCTGTTCTCTGAGCTAAGAACTTGCTTTTAGAAAGTATGAGAAATAGGAACTTGGTTTTAAAAGGTTCCTGAAAATCTCAATTGTCTTGTGTCCTCAGTCTCATACTCGAATATTCTTTTCTTGCTTTGCAAAATCAAAGGATACACATAACACTACCTACATTTCAAAGCATAGGAAGCTTTCTCTGACAACATATTGCAGATGAATAAAAATGATAATTTAATCTCCTAGGTATTGAAATTGCTAAAGAAAAAGGAGCAAGATATCGACTTGGCCCAGAACTTGAAATTTGGTTAGTAATTCACAACTTGTTTGTATAAACCAGTAATCCTCAACTTTTTAGGGAAGCTGAGTACATTTCGGATTGTGATGACCTGAGGCATGGCACGAAGGCAACACAGCCAGAGAACCTGTATGAATCTCTTTATTGGCTCCAATTTTGCTCCCAACATCCCGTTTACTCCCGTTTACGGATTTATTAGCTATTTCCCAACATTTTGGGGTGGGGGGAGTGCAAAAGATTTATTAGCTATTCCCGAACATTTTGGGGTGGGGGAAAACAAATTAGCTATTCCCCAACATTTTGGGGTGGGGGGAATGCAAAGGATTTATTAGATTTTCTAGCTCGGACCCAAGGCAATTGGAAATTCGACACAAAACACTCCCTCTCTCTATCTTTCTCCCTTCCCTTCATCCGATTGGATGGCGGCTAACTGTCTCTTGAGCCCAAAAGGCGGGGGTGAAGAGTATCTCTCCCTAAGGCCCATGAGGAAGGGCCAGGGATGGAAGAGACTGAGTCCTATTACCCAGGACCCTAACAGCGGCATCAAAATGGTAGAGATGGATGACTGGGGGAGAAATAGGGGCAGTGAAGGGTAGGAGGAGAACAGTCCCATTCCGATTTTTATAACCTAATAACAGATAGTGCCAATTTAAAGATGCAAAATCAGCAACTATTAAATCATAGTTTGCTGTTTTAAAATTATAATTTGAAGAACAGTCATTAAGACGCAGTTCAGGAGGATGCAGATTGATACGAAAGTCAATTGTATTATGATCGCTGTTAGAAAAGGGTTCTTTAACGTGTAAGCCATAAATTAAATTTAAGATCTGTATCTAGACAATTGTTGAGCCTGGTGTTGTCAATGACTAACTGCTCCAGCCCCAAGGTTGTAACAGCATTGTAAAAAGTTACATGTATTGGTTCATTTGTTGATTCGTTTAAGGCATAATTAATTAATGGCAGAAGAACAAAAGGATGTGGGCAAGGAGCCCCCCCAGGTTAAAAGTTCAATTAACTTTTTCATTACAGATTACAATCGTGCTCTGTAACATAACAAGAAGTGAACTGTAGTATTTAGAATCAGATCACAAACATTGGACTCTGGAAAAGCAAGCTCGGGAGTAACATTAATCTTTTTCAATCCTAGGGAATTTTTTGCAAAAAATGGCAATGACGACCACTTCTGCAATTGGTCAGACCAAAAAATGTGATAATCACTTGCCATAAAAAAAGGGTCTCAAAAAAATGCATTCAACCAGGTCTCGCAAACAAAAATGAAGTCAAAAAGGAACATTTTCAAGAGCAGAAGGAAGTCAGACATTTTGTTTGTGAGACTTCTTGCATTAGATAGTTTACACATTAAACCAGTAGAAATGGACCTTAAGGAAATGGAGGGCACACATACCTAACATTGGTGATTTTATTCAAATTGTTAGTGTATTTTCTTTCAAACGGTCCAGAGAGCTTTATTTATTAGGTAGTTTTAAAAATTTAGTAAATAAAAATAAAATAGAAATAGTAATCCAACAACATATTTGGTTACCCATTCCTAGTTTCTCTGACACATAAACACATTTAAATGTGTAGACATATATAAATTAATTCTGCATTATTATTATGTGCATAAGTTGAATAAAAGTGTTTCTATTGATATTGAATTTAGAATTTGGAAAAATCATATTATGCAAATAACCTGGGATGTTTTGTTGTAATTTAATTCATCTCTCTTTATTTTATTTTTTAGTGGTTATGGCTGTTCAGATCATTATTATGAATCTGACATACTGTTACATTCATTTCAAGTTTTGGCCAAGCTTTTGGAATCTCCTGGTATTCAGGACATAATATGCGATATTGGGATGTAAGTGTGTTATTACTTGACTGCATAGGGAGGCTTTTAGTAAAAAAGACATAGCAATGTTAGCTTCAGATTAAGTTAGCTGGTTAAAAGATTGTTTTCTTTAAAGATGAACATTTTAAGTGTTATCTTTCTTCAAGTTTATGTTTAAGGGTATAAAAAAATAGTCATGGAAGAAGGCTATGGGAAACCACTTTCTTATTGTAGCCTAAATCTTACTGTCTATATAGTCATCCCAGTTCATTTCAGTTTGAAAGAATTTTTACTTTAAAATATGAAAAAGGTAGTAGAATTCAAGCTTTAGGTAAGATTTGGTAAGTTCCAACATCACAAAATCAGGAGGAGAGTCATGTGTTGACATTATTTTGTGTTTTCTGGGTTAAGGTGGATTAAGTGATGTGAAGATTGATATTCTCAGTATTCTGATCATTGCAGTAAAACATAAAGAAATATTTTAGAACAGAAACCAATTAGTATTCTCAGTGTGTTGGAGGTTCAAGAAAGTATAAGATTTACAGTACACCACTTGATGAAAAGATTTATCTTCAGTGGTAAACATGTGAGGACTTTTAGAATAACAAACAAAGTAGTTTAAAAGATTAACATTTGATTCGTCCTTATATACAATAAATGACAGTGATGCAAACATATTTTTGAATAATCTTTTGATCATCTTAATATGAGATTGCAATTGATATGCAAGAAATATTTTTCATTTCTGTTTATGTGTTAAGAAACAGAAATTTGAATGCAATCCAAAATCAGTTTACATTCTTGAAAAGAAAGGATCCAAGTAAGGAAATGTATAACTTAATATCTTTATTTCTATAGGCCTATTATGCACCGAAATGTTCGTTACAACTGTAGAGTAATTTTTCTAAACAAGTAAGTAATTAGAAACACTATTTTGTAAGCTGCCTACATGGGCAGCTGTGAAAATCAATCAATCAATCAATCAATCAATCAAGTAAACAAATGCTGTCTGCCATCTTGTCCTGCGATCCCAGATAGTCAAGCTCTGCCTGGAACTGATAATCTGAAGCCTGAGAAAAATTGGGATTGAAATAATGAAGATTTGAATGCACATGCTGAGGTTTTTCCATGTTAAGAGAGGAAGCGAAAGTTGAAATGTGGGAAAGAAAGCTATTGTTGGAGTTTTTGAGAGATGGAGAAGAAGATAGATGGAAAAGCAAGATAAATTTAGGCAGCATCAAAAGCTGGAGTAAATAATTTCAGCCTATTAGAGACTTGCATGAGGCTTTGCGTGTTCAATGGAACAAGCTGCTTTTAAATAAGTTAAAAGACGAGGCAAACTCCAGAGAAGGCATGCTATCAACCCGCATAACTATATGCAGTAGTCCTCCATGGGACAGCTCCTGATGAAGTAAATGGTTCTGTAGGTACACTATATTGCCAAAAGTATTCGCTCACCCATCCACATAATCAGAAGCAGTTGTGAGCGAATACTTTTGGCAATATAGTGTATCTGGGCCTTTAAAAGTGACAACCAACTTTAGGAATTCCTGGAAGCAATTAGCAGACCAGAGAGGGAGGGAGAGAGAAAATGGTTCTGTATCCGTATTCTTAAACTACAGTATGTTGTCCAGAACTGAATGTAACCAGAAATATGGCATGGCTAGAATCATGGCTTCTTGTTATAATTCTATTCACATAGCCTAGAACTGTGATGACGAACCTAGGCCACAGGTGACATGCAGAACCCTCTCTGTGGCCACATGAGCCGTCGCCCCAGCTGAGCTCTACCACGCACGCATGTGCACCTCCCACCGGCCAGCTGATTTTCGGTTCTCTGCCGCCCATGCCTGGGAGTGGGGCACATGCGCCTGTGGGGTGAGACGGGGGTCACGTGCATGCACGGGTGTGGGGGTTGCATGCTCATGCGCAGGGGGCAGGGATGAAACGGGGGTGCAGCATGCCTCCCCTGCATCCCATTTTTGGTCCAGGAGGCTACAGAGAGGCCTCCTTGGCCCAAAATGGGGCACAGGGTGTGTGTGTGTGTGTGTGTGCATGCGGGGGGGAGGGAGCACTGGGGTCATGTGTGCATGCACGGGCACCAGGGGGAGTATGGGGTCATGCGTGCATGCGCAGTGGGATGGGGCACGGGTGGGGGGTGTCGCACACAGTTTGCATTAGTTTTGGCAGGCGACAACAAAAAGTTTAGCCATCACTGGCCTAGAATTTGTATGTTTGACTCTCAGTGGATTTGGTATTTTTCAAATATGGTAAGTTATGATTTAAAACAAGTCTCTTTTTTTCCTGGTTCCATAGTAGATGCTTGTAACGGTTTTCTTTTTATTTTGATGAAGAAAAATTCTTTTGATACGGCCGAAGATAGCATTGGCAAATTCAGGAAACTATCGAGAAATGAGGTGGTTCACTCCTTGGAATAGATTACGGTAACTTCTCTTCCTTATTTGTGCTTTTGCCCAAGTGAATCTGAACATTTGGGTTGCCTTTGATGTTTGCCACTGTAAGTCTGCAAGATCCTTCGGGAGACATATTTTAGAAAATATTTAGATATTAGGATCCATGTATTCTGTTTCATTGCTGATATACTTGCTAAATGATGGTAGACCTATAATAATATAATGGCTTTGCAAGACACTGTAGATTCTAATTGTCTTAACTTGCATAGAATAATGTAAGCAAACACATTATTCTATACAAACAATGATCATTATATAAAACTGAGAACTGGTTGTGCTTGTGGCATTATAGGAACTTTTCTTCAGCCTTTTTCCAACAACATCTTTGGAGTACACCAGTATGTGTTCATCCATCTCACTCATTTTTGATGGATTTTATTGGTTAGCTGCCCATGGTTTCCTCATAGTAACTGATCCCTTCCTTCAGAGCAACCTTCTTGACTGGTAATAGAGTCGTTCCACTCACACCACACTTTTTGCATAGAGCTTATTTCCCATGTGTGGAAATAAGCTCTATGCACTGTCAGCTGCACTGTAGGATGGTAATGTTGTCCACAAATGGCCTACAGTGAGCTGTGAATGATCTATGGGCAGCACTTAGCATCCACTGAGAAGAAAAGATACATTTTGCAGATGATGTAGTACTAAACCTCAAAAGACATGTTCTACATCCAATGTTCCCCCTAATTTTTTTTCAGTGTGTGGAGAAAAGTATAGTGTTTGAGCGGCACATTTTCATCCTGAGCACCTGAATTTTGTTTAGCCATAATTGCCATTAGAGCAGATGTTGGGGAGGGGGGGAAGAGGAAAAGGGTCCCCTCCCTCTCCCTCAGACCCCCAGGAAGGAAAGAAGGAAGGGAAGGGTGGGGGGGGGGAAAGGAAATGAGAAAGAAGAAAAGGAAAGGGTGAAGAAGGAAGGGAAAGGGAAAGGAAGAGAAAAGAAAAAAAGGAAAAGGAAATAAGGAAAGGAAAAGAGAAAGGAAAGGAAAAAGGAAAAGAAATGGAAAAGAAGGAAAGGAAAAAGGAAAGGAAATGGGAAAGAAGAAAGGAAAGGAAGCAGGGAGGGAACGGGAAGGGGAGGGAAAAGATGAAGGGAAAAGGAAATAAGGAAAGGAAAAGAGAAAGGATAGGAAAGGAAAAGGAAAAAAAAAGGAAAATAGAAGAAGGACAGAAAGGGAAAGGAAAGAGTGGAATAGATTGATACTGCTCAAAAATCAAGTCGCAAGATCCTGTGGACCCCTTTGGCTCAGGAAGTCCAACTCCAATCTGCTTCCATCTCTCCACAAAGTGAAGGGATCGCAGAAAGGCTGCTGAGCCCAGAATAGACTTTCAGATGACACAATGCCTGAGAAACACGGGATATGCAGAGAAATGCAGGCTACAACCAGCGAATCACATTTTCCCAGGAACCAACGAATCCCCAGAGGATCAATGGGAATTCTCCCTTCTGCAGCATCATCGGTCTCCGGGCAAAGTCTTCCTTGACTTTACCCGCTGGAGGAGAGAGTTCGGTGCAGAGAGGGGGGGGGGATATTTTAAGTCATATTTTAAGACATTAAAAACATTGTGTGGCAGTTGGAAACTGCTGCACGGCGTTTTCTTGTTATGTCCGTGGCCACGCAGCTTAGAGGGAACATTGTCTACATCCCCCAAATTCCATCTGTCATTTTGGGGATGCATAGTGCAACAGAAATAAGGCCCAAACTGCAGAGATGGAAAAACCTTTATGATCTTACAGGATTTAATCAAGATATCCAAATCAAGGCAACAATACTGCAGGTAAAAGAGTCACCTGTGCAAAAACTGACCAGTACAGTACTTAAGACTTACAAGGAAGCTGCATGTGGCACAGATACAATGAAGGTTCTTCTCTCTTTTTCTCTCTCTCTCCCTCCCTCCTTCCCTCTCCCTCTCTTTGATTTTGTTTTTCCTTTGCTAGGCATGTAGAAGAATATTTTCTTCCAAGAATGATCCAAGAGATTACAGCTCAGGTAATATTCTTTTCTTCTGGATTCAAGAACATTGTAGTTTTCTGAAAGACCAGGTAAATGGCTGAAATGAAATTCAAGTCTTTACTCTCTGGGAATTCTTGGAGTTGTAGGCTAAGTACTTGGGGAGACACCAAGTTAGATGATGATTTTCTTAGCCTCTTGCAATTGTATAACCAATAACTTTTAATCTTGCTTCATTTCTCTTAACTTTTGAGATACGATTAAATCAAAAATAGTTAATTAACCTAGTTACTTGCTGATACCTGTGAAATAGAGAGCATCTCACTTAAAGCAAAAGGTAAATAAAATAAACTTTGGGCTGCTTATTTTTATCCCTAAATTCTCCTAAAAGTGATAGTGATCTTTTATCAGCAAGATAGAAAAAATTGTAGACTGCATGTGCCTGTTTTGAAAAATCTAAAGGCTTTATCTATAAAGTCAGTTCACCTTATATTTATTAATACTTAAGAAAGTAAGCTTTAGATGTTTAACTTTGCTTAATAGCATAAAGAAGTAGTGTATTATTCATAATTTCAAAATATTTTGTACCTGAAGCTTCAGGCTCCTGAAGTCCTAATGAAACTGGAATTTCTTGATTTTTTTTCTTTTGAAGTTTTACTTCTCCAAAAAGCTGCTTCAATTCATAGACATATACCTTGTAGATAATATCTTTTTAATTCAGCTAAACTCTGGTTTCATAAAACAGGATAATAAGGGCAGTCAACCTGTTGCTTACAAAATGAATGCAGTCCCAGAATATCTTTTTTTGCATCCCTTAAAACTCATGCTGCTGAAATTCAACAATGAATAGAGCAGATTCTTGGTGCATACATATGCTGGGCTATGGACCGTAATAAAATTTGGATTGGATTGGATTAGATGCATACAAAATAGAAAATTTTAACATATGAAAATAATAGTAGGACAAAAGTTATTCCTATTTAGGGCTGCCTTTGAAGGCTACTTGGAAATGTCACCTGGTATAACAAGTAACAGCTAACTTGCTAGCAGATGAGAGCCACTTTAGGAGGATGAGCCTGCAGCCGTCCATTGGCTGTTGACATGTTTCCAAGTACTATTCAAAGTTCTAATTATACACCCTATGCAGCATGAACCCATCTTTTCCATGGGTTTGACTAGAATATACCCATTATAAGAATTAGCTTGGAGATAGATCCCTTGAGAGTCTGAGAAAAGTGTGGAAATGTGCTGTGTCAGTGGCAGCTCCTTTCCTTTAGAAAACCTTATTCCATGAAAGTCAAGTGACCTTCATACTTTTGAAGGGGTGAAGACCATATTTTTGATCAAGAATTGGAGCTGAAAGTATTCTTGTAGGTGTTTTTAAAAACCCGATTTGAATTATTTTTAGGTTTTATGATTTTAGAAGCTGCTCAGAATCTTGGCTAAAATACTTGCAACCAAGTATTTCATTTTTCCTTCCCCTTTGTCCAACATCATTTCAATTATTTCCCGAGTGTTTCCGACTGACAGGCTATTTTCCTTGCATTTAGATATTGAGTACACATCCATGTCTTAATCACACTTAGGACAAATATCTTCCTTTTTATTGATTCTATTTCTAGTTATGGATTCCTTTTATGTCATCTCTGATAGTATATCCCCATTTTTTCGTTATCTTAGGAAAGCGTTCCATTTGGTGATGCCGTACTAGCAACTTTGGATACTTGCATAGGGACTGAAATATGTGAAGAACTATGGATACCAACCAGGTAAAAGGGATAGGCTTTAGTCTTCTGTGTACTTTATTTAGAAGTGTTAACTGCACTAATTTCTGTACATAAATTTAAATCATGATTTAAATCACTCTTAAGGCTTAATTTAAATCAACTTGATTTAAATCATAATTTTTAAAGAGCAACTGTCATCTCGGTTCCGCAGCGGCTCTTCCTCTAAACCGCTATTGACTCACCGTCAGTCCCAATATTGCAGAATACGCAGCTTCATGCTACATGACTAAGCTCCATTTCATGCTGCATAAACTTAATTATTAATGTATCTTAAATAGAAAACTATCTTTAGATATATTTTTACTCCAAAAGCATTTTATTAAAATAAATTTGATAAAAATTAAAAAAATGATTTAAATGTTTAGAAATCCATATTTTTATTTTTAAAAATCATCGATTTTCATCCACCCTGCTGCTTGGTTACTTGCTTACAAATTCCATTAACTGCTCAGTTCTTTTAATCTTTTGTGGTGTATCATAATAGTAAAACGAATTTTTTGGATAGCATGGAGACAAGGTATTTATTTGCTTGCTATTTATTTTATAGCCCTCACATTGAAATGGGAATTGATGGTGTGGAAATCTTCACAAATTCCTCTGCAAGTCACCATGTATTAAGAAAAGCAGACACTCGAGTGGAGTTGGTAAATTCTGCAACAACAAAGGTAATGTTCCTGGCATATTTTTACATTGTATGTGATAATTTTTTAAATTATTTTTTGCCTCAAGGAAAGTGCTATCTGAGTCCTTGTTGCCACCTGAGGCTCTCATAGTGATGGAAATAAGACACTGTGGCATTTATCTGTTTCAGTACATCTCTTTATAACTTCTTACAGTTCTGTCACCAGAAATCATCTCTATGTGGAGAAATAACTGATTTCAGTTGCAGATTTGCACTGTACATATTAAAGGATTCCAAATCTTAAAAGAAGAGTCAAGATTGTTCTGACGTCATAAAATGCATTTTTGGCACGTACTGGCTTGCTTTCACATCAAAGTCAACACGACTATGGCCCTGGATAGTCATATTGCTTCAGCGATGGCCCAAATAGTGATGCTTAATGCTATCCTACATAAGATTGCCAAATGGTTCCTCTGCTATTTAAACGTACAGTAAAAGGTTGTTGTAATTAGCAACACATGCATTTACATCTTTTTCCAGAATGGAGGAATCTACGTCTTGGCAAACCAGAAAGGCTGTGATGGTGATCGCTTGTATTATGATGGATGTGCCATGATATCTATGAATGGTGCTACAGTTGCTCAAGGACGTCAGTTTTCACTGGATGACATAGTAAGGCTCTAGCAGGGGGTGCAATGCTTGATAATGTTGGTTAATATGCATACACAGTATTCAATGAATACTCCTATCTGAGGGTTGGTACATAACAGGAATTTATCAACATCAGCGGGATTAAATAAGCTCAAAGTGCTTCTGTGCCTCCAATATAAACTATATAACTAGTTAACTACAATTTTACTATAGACCTCTAGTGAAAAATGGTTTTGAAAATGTTTTACTTTGAAGGATATTAATTTCTCTTGTCACTTTTTTTTAGGAAGTCCTCGTTGCCACTTTGGATTTAGAAGACGTCAGAAGTTATAGAGCAGAAATATCCTCCCGAAACTTAGCAGTAAGAATTTCTTGCTTGAATTTCAATAAATGAATAAGTTTAACAATGTGTGTCAGGCATAACACACATTTACAAGCAATGGGCATGAAGGAGAATTGTCAGATACATTGCTTTTACTGAAAAACATATTGTCTATGAGGTGTGACTTTGTTTTTCTTTTCTAATTGGCCAGGCAAGTAAAGTGACTCCTTATCCTAGAATAAAAGTAAACTTTGCATTGTCAAATTCCGATGATATCTGCACGCCTACAAGTGAACCTATCCAGTGGAAGTATCATAGTCCTGAGGAAGAGATCAGGTAGGCAAAATAGTTTATGTATGACTTTGCCTGCACAAGGACATGTGGCTGGAAGCTATAGGGAGGGGCGACACACATAGCAGAGGGACAAGGCAGCATGTACTCAGAATTGATAGAGGATTCGGTAGAGGATAGAGGTGTAATTCCTATAGATTTTAGTCACTCCGCTTCATTCTCTTAATTTAACTCTGCTTTTCTGAGTGGAGCATGGTCATTCTCCACTCGGTATCATTGATGCAGATGTAGAGGGAGTCAACAATATTAAGTATCTGGGAGTGCAGATAACTAACAATCTGAACTGGTGGCCCACTGTTAGCCGTGACCCACTAGCAAGGGGACCGTGAGGGGTTCACAGCTGGGCCGTGGAAACAGCTGGCAAGCATGCACACATACACATGCATCCTCACTTGGGCAAGCAACGAGAAAATGCATGCACACACAAGCTCCATTTGTGTGCGCTTGTCAGCCACTTGTGTGAACCATCCCCTCCCTCGCTGGTCTGCAAAGCCGGAATCACTGGGGAATTCTGCCCTATGGTGTCATATGCATCTGGAAATTATCTTTTCTTGAAGGAAGGGATTTTCATTTAGGGTAAGAACCTTCAGCTGCAGTGAAGGCACAAGATCTTGGAATAAAAGAGCCGAGGTGGCGCAGTGGTTAGGTTGCAGTACTGTAGGCCACTTCAGCTGACTGTTATCTGCAGTTCAGCGGTTCTAATCTCACCGGCTCAAGGTTGACTTAGCCTTCCATCCTTCCGAGGTGGGTGAAATGAGGACCCAGACTGTGGGGGCGATATGCTGACTCTATAAACCGCTTAGAGAGGGCTGAAAGCCCTATGAAGCGGCATATAAGTCTAACTGCTATTGCTATTGCTATAAAACCTTGGCTCTTTGGAATTTATTCTGACTAACCCTACATGATTGTGCTATATATAATGGATAATTGTGCACAACATAAATAAAGGAGCATTGCTTTACTCTAAAAACATTAATGATGCTAATTAGTGATCCCAGGAAGGTAAATGACATGATTTTGTGAGAGTGTGCTTTTTATATTTGTTTTAAAATATGTCTGCTGTATTTCAGCCTAGGTCCAGCATGTTGGCTTTGGGACTACTTAAGGTGTAGTAAACAGGTAAAGATTTTAATTTTTTTATTGACCCAAATTCTAAGCAATGGTAAAATCTGTATGAAGATTTAGGGAAAGAAGGGAAGGTGTGTGTCCCTCCCTTTGTCTGTGTCTATGTAGAAACTAGAAGCTTGCAATAGCAATTGACCTATATATGCTGCCTTTGGACTGTTTATGATCTTTGGGCTCTTTATGACCTGCCTCATCTTCTATCATCTGTTTAACAGCTTGACTCTTTAATCTAGCTCGAGCAGTTGAAATGAAACTGAAGCTTGTTTCACACAGGAAGAGCTTGGGAATGGGCATTTTGCCATTGACAAAAATTCTTGCTGCCTGAGCTTGTTCTATTCTCCCTTTTAATACATCATAGTTCCATATTATTATATTAGAACAGGGGTATAAAACTGAAGGCTTAGTGCTTAGATATGGCCTGTGGGGCCGTCCTGGAAACAGCGAAGGCCTGGCCTGCAGTGCTTTTCCCAATGAAAACAGAGATTGGGAGGCTCCATTTTTAGCCATGATGGCCTTCTGCAGCTCTCTGTCATAGGAAACAGAGCTCAGGGGGAGGGGAGTGATATCAAGCTGGCCACACTCCCCCTGGCTATGCCCCCTCCCCCCCAGCCTTCCCGAGGTCAGACACAACCCTAATGTGACCCTCAATGATATTGAGTTTGACACCCCTGTATTGGAGGGTTTTACACTGAGCAAAAGGATAATGCCTTAGTGGCTTTTCAGCTGAAAAAGTTGTCATAATGTGAAGTAAGTGAATGCAACGTGAGTTGGGATTGTAATGAGTGGTGTCTTATGTTTGTAACATTGTCCATCTGCTAATGACTTAAAGCAGGGATCCCACATTTTGAGTCAATAGGCATATTTGGAAATTAAGAGCATGCTCCGCATACTCTCATAAATGGAAGAAACTCCCATTTATAAGAGTATTTATGAACTTTATACATGAAATGTAGCAAACTCCTTATGCCAGAACTCAGCTTATCTTTATGTTTACACTGTGCAGATGAACATGCTCCTGATTAGGTGATAGTCACCTGTCATATTATTTAAGAAAAATGCCTTTGATATCTGTATGAACTCCAATGTCAAGGTTCCGATTGACATTGGAAAGGAGAATCCTGATATGTCACATGAGTTTGATACCCTGTCTTAATGCAAAGCTTTATTGAGTACATCATTTCGGCACACCATGAAAGCGGAAACAGTGCTAGAGAATTCCCAGGAAATCCAGTATTATTAAAATATAGAATCTTCCCTCCCCCCATTAATGCAGATCACATTGTCCAATTGGGTGTCGGGGTGGTGTTGTGAAAAGATCTGGTTTCTTGTTATTGTCTGGAATACACATTCCAATATTTCCCTCCCTTTCCCTCCTCCCCGGGTGTGTTGGCAAGCTGCGAAGCAATGAAAGTGAAAGCAGTTTGAATGCACTTTGAAGCTTGACATCCAAAGATAAATCTACAAAATAAACTGTGTTTACTCTGCTGCTTTTCTGTGACGTTAGTAGTTTCTAATTGACTTCTTCTCTAATTAAAAGAATCTTTATAGCGAGTGGGGGAAGGAAACTTAGTAAGCTCCAAGAGAAGTGTTGGTGTAGCGGTTGTCTCTGCTTAACAAGAAAAACTACTACAGTTGGTTAACTGCACTATTTCTGCCATAAGTAGGTTTGCAATTTTAGTTTGCTGATAATATATTTACCAAGTAAATTTAATTAGTGTGTGTTTGCCAGAACATGCATAATTTATATTTAATGAGTTTATATATCTCTTAAGAGTCATAATTCAGAAAGGCTGATAGGGTGGGAAGGGGAATATAAAAGTATTAAAATACCAATTCTTCCATATTCCTATGTAATTGTTGTCTTTAATTGTCATTGTTAAGAGAGAGAGTTCTGAAAAGAGAAGATCCAAATAGTAGATACAGATAGTCCTCGACTTACAACAGTTCACTTAGCGACTTCGAAGTTACAACGGCACTAAAAAAGTGACTTATGACCATTTTTCACACTTATGACCTTTGCAGCATCCCCATGGTCATATGTTTTGCATTCATGATGGTTGCAGTCTCCCCGGGTCATGTGATCTCCTTTTGCGACCTTCTGACAAGCAAAGTCAATGAGGAAGCCAGGTTCATTTAACAACTATGTTACTAATTTAACCACTGCTGTGATTT
Organism: Thamnophis sirtalis; assembly: GCF_051295495.1. Taxonomy (NCBI): domain Eukaryota; kingdom Metazoa; phylum Chordata; class Lepidosauria; order Squamata; family Natricidae; genus Thamnophis; species Thamnophis sirtalis. The sequence goes on from NW_028261381.1 coordinate 95,171,412, forward strand.
ACTTAACAAATGTTCCAAAAAAGGTTGCAAAATGGGGCAAAACTCACTTAACAAATTTCTCAAGATCATAAATTTGGGACTCAATTTTGGTCATAAGTTGAGGAGTACCTGTAGTCTCAGCCAAACTAATATAAAGAACCTTCTTGTGTTACCTTTACAGCTGCAGGCTTTTCGACAATATTTTCTACATCTGTTTTCAAATTGTAAATTAACCTTCATTTTGGATGTTAATAATTATGGACCATTCATGGATAATTGTAACTAGAAATAAATAATGTTGAACTATAAAATTAATAGTTTGAAGATACAACTCCTGAAAAGTTGCATGCATGGTTCCCAACAATGTTCTAATTTGGTTTCCTTATTGTGATTGTTAAGGGAGGATTTTTCTTGCCACTTAGTGGTGGTGTGGACAGTTCATCTGCAGCCTGCATTGTCTATTCCATGTGTCTTCAGATTTGTTATGCAGTAAAAAATGGAAGTAAGTGCATTTTAGCAGTTTGGGTTACCCAAGGTTAGTTGTAGTTATATCAGTTTTCATATTTCCAGGAAACCCTTTCTATGTTTAATTTGTTCATTGAATATATGAACTTTTAAAAAATTGAATTACAGCATTGGCCCCTCGGGCTCCATTGTTTTTTACATTATTTGATATTAACCTTTTTAGCAAATGTACAAATTAAACTGAATCTTTTGCCCTTAACCATCAATCTAGAGCAGCGATAGTGAACCTTTTTTGGCTCGCGTGCCAAAAGCGGGGTGGAGTGCAGGGGGGCTCGTAATCCAATGTGCAATCCCCAGCGCGTATGCGCACATGACAGGCACGACCTCCCCATTTTTTGCATGCTTTTTTTGCACTCCCCAGGCTCCAGAGGCTTTATGGGAGCCTGGGGAGGGCGAGAAGAGCCTCCTGCGTCTCGGGAGGCTTCAGGAGCTTTCCTGAAACTTCTGGAGTGCAAAAAACCAGCCCTAAGGGCATACCGGAAGTTCAGGAATGGACCTCCAGTTTGCTCAAAGGGCTGATTTAAGCCCTCCAGAGCCTTCAGGGAAGTCTCTGGAAGGCCCCTGAAGGCTCCGGAGAGCTTAAACTGGCTCTCTGAGCAAACCGGAAGTCACTTCCTGTTTGCTCGTAGAGTCATTTTTCGTCCTTTTTTGTACTTTGGAGGCTTCAGGGAAGCTCCTGAAGCCTCCGGAGAGCCTCCAGGGTAGCGGGGGAGGGGGGCTCTTTTCACCCTCCCCAGGTTCCTATAAAGTTTCTGGAGCTTGAGGAAGGCGAAAAATGGCCTCAAAAAAAGGCTAAAGTCAGCTGGCAAATGGCTCTGCGTGCCACCTGTGGCACGCGTGCCATAGTTCACCATCCCGGATCTAGAGTGTATCCCCGAGTAATTCTCTGAGCATTTAACATATGTTTTAATATTAGGAAATTATAATTACAATTTATTATAATTATAAACATAATTATAATTAAGATTTTCCTGTGCTTTGATTTGACATGGAAAAGTAGAATGCTTTGAAGTATATGGTGGAAATATACTTCTGTAACATCTGTTGGCAACTTCTTAAAGCAATTGCATCTTGTCCAAAAACCATACAGCTGCCATTCCACAGGTGTAATAAAATGCTGGGAAAAGATGCACATTTGCCTCTTGGAGTGTTATGCCCATCTATTCCAGGTTTAGTTTAGTTTAGTTTAGTTTATTATTTATAGGCCGCCCTTTTCCCTGAGGGGACTCAGGGCGGCTTACAATTTATAGGGAAGGGGATACAAGACAATGAAACAATAAACATGAAAACAGTGCAAGTAAAAATAAAACACAACATTCATCATTCGGGTGGGGGCAGATTACGATCTTTATCCCCAGGCCTGACGGGATAGCCAGGTCTTGAGGGCTGTGCGGAAGGTCTGGAGGGTGGTGAGGGTACGAATCTCCACGGGGAGATCGTTCCAAAGGGTCGGAGCTACTACTGAAAAGGCTCTCCTCCGCGTAGTTGCCAGTCGACACTGACTGGCAGATGGAACTCGGAGGAGGCCTAATCTGTGCGATCGAATAGGTCGCAAGGAGGTAATTGGCAGGAGGAGGTCTCTCAAGTACGCAGATCCACTGCCATGAAGGGCTTTATGGGTGGTAAGTAGGACCTTGAAGCGCAAGGTTGTACTTTTGGTCAGGATGTTAATAAAATAATGAAATTTTTAATCTCTCTCTATACAACACATATCACCTAGCATTTCCAGTGCTCGATTGCAGCTGTATTTTCTAGAAAAAAACATTAGTAGTGTGAGCAAAACCAATAATAATTGGTCCTTTGTTACCAGCCCTCTCACTGAGATGTTTCCAAAAGGCTTTCAAGTAAACCTTTTTGCCACACAATTTGAAAACTACATAGATATATGTCTCTATACTTAGAGTATTTGCTAACTAAACAGGATGAAATTAGCTTTAAAGATTTAGAACTTTAATGAAAGAGTATTTTGTTTTATCAGTCTCTTGCATAATGCAAAGGATTACATGATTGTTGAATTCTGAATCACAAATCTTTTTCTCCAATATATAACTTGTGTTACAATATATGTACTTATCAATATAATTAGACTGGAGAAAATTAGTGTTGATTGCCAAAATTACTCTGAAATACCTGCTACTGATTATTGCTGCTGTATTTTTAATTTAGGAGGAGGAGAAATTAAAGGATGTAGCGATACCAGTTGTAATCTCTCCAACTTCAATCTATGGAAATAGTTTCCGTCATTGAAAGGGTGACCTCTTACTCATTCTCTTTCTCTCTCTCTCTCTTGCTCCCCCCCTCTCTCACTCACACACAAACACACACATACCTTCCAGTTAGTGAAAATGTCTACAGCTGCGAAGCTGGCAAAGAAGCCTCGTTTTCCCTGCTGTCCGCAGCTCTCAAAGGAAGGAGGCAGGGAAGCGAGCCCCGGGCCTCATCTCTGCCTCCTTTCTCGACAGCTGGCTTCGGGGACAGCCAACCTTTCTCAACACTGTGCCCTTCACTCGCCTTTCACCCGGAGGCTCTGCCAGCAGGGCACCTACCATTTCACCTCCCGAGAGAAGCTCGGGAGAGACGCGCAAATGGCTGCGAGGCTCCCGAGGAGGAGGTGGATGGCGGTGGTGTGGACAGCATGGTGCGGACAGGCGGGGCAAGAAACAGAGGGGCGACTGGGCGGGTGGGGGGAGCAAGCGGGGGCAGGCCATGTGAGGGGCCATTCCAATACGGGACTTCCGGAGGAATGGGTATGCAAATGCACGCCGGATTTCTGGCACGGGTACGCATGTACAGGACCGTACCCCCTGAAACCCGCCTCTGACACACACAGACACACACACACACGTATGTCTATGTGTATACACACCCACACACCTTTTGAGACTCATAGGCAGACATAAAGACAATAGTCCTTTTCATGTTAGTCACTTATTATTGGTTGCTGATAGAGCCGGGATGATGAACCTATGCAACGCTTGTCACAGGTGGCACACGGAGCCATTTGTTAGGGCAAGCGAGGCATTGTCCTGTCAGCTACAGTGCACATGCACGCACTGGCCAGCTGACTTTGGCCTTTATTTTTTGGCTGTTTTTCGCTCTCCGGAAGCTTCCCTGAAGCCACTGGAGGGAGAAAGACAACCCATTGCGCAAACCGGAAGACTGGGAACAGACTTCCGTTTGTGCGTTGGACCATTTTTCTCCCTCTGGAGGGCAAAACATGGCCATAAGGGCAAACCAGAAGTCCGTTTTCGAACTGCCCAGTTGCGCGGAGGGCCATTTTTCATCCTCCAGAGAATCCTCCTGAGGGCTGGGGGGGGGGGGGCAGGGGAGGCTGTTTTCACCCTCCCCAGGCTTCTAGAAAGCCTCTGGAGCCTGGGGAGGGCAAAAAACGGGTTCATGGTGAGCCAAAAGAGTGGGGGGTCGCACACATAGAATTATGGGTGTGGGCACGCCTGCCTTTTGGCACGCAATGGGAAAAAGGTTAGCCATCACTGTGATAGAGCATGCAATATTAGCATTTCTTATAAATTAACTATCTGTTTTGTGAAGAATGTTTTTATTGATTCCTTATTTTCCCTACATCTGACTTCTTTTTATTTTTATAAGGCTAATCTCATGTCAGTAATATGCTATACTCTATAAGAAAGTTCTGTAAAATCCATTTCCTTATAGATTAACTACCTTTTATAAAAACATTAAAAAAAATTCAGCCAAGGCTAAATTTTCTAGTCCAGTTGATTTTAGTCAAAGATTGCAATGCGTGTTCTTATCTCTCATATGGAATCAGGGTATTTAAAAACAAAGGAGTACAGATAGCCCTCAACTTTCAAACATTTTTTTAGGGACCGTTTGAAATTACAGTGACACTGGGAAAAAAAACAACTTATGACCATTTTTCACACTTAACAATTGTTGCTTTCTTCTGACACAACATGATTAGGTTACTTGTTCAGAATAGAAGTAAATGTATATGTGTGTTGGTCTGTAAACTTAAACAGACTTAAATTAAAGAGTTTTATTTAATACAGGGTTTTATTTTATGAATTGAAATAAATGGTTTTCAATTTTGTGTTCTAAATGCAAATGTGAAAAAAAAATGTTTTGTTTACATTCCTCTTTTTCCTACACTCTTGTTTTTTCTCCAGATCAGACAGTTTTGGATGACGTTCGCAGAATTGTAAATGATGAAATGTACGTACCAAAGGAAGCCCAGGAGCTGTGTGGCCGTCTTTTAACAACTTGCTACATGGCTAGTGAGAATTCTTCTCAGGATACTTATGACAGAGCCAAGTCTTTGGCTAAAGAAATAGGCAGGTATAAAAATTAACATTGAATAGTTAAATTTTATTTATATATTATATAGTTAAATTATATAAAAGTGCATTCCAGCCCCAATCTGGTATAATAATTGTAGTAAAAATCCTTGAATGCAACGTTACACCTCTATTGAGTAATAAAATGTATCAGCAGTCACCAGGAACAATATTTGAAAGAAAAAAGGAGCATGGCTTAAAAGTGTTAGTCTGCATTTCAGGTTTGGTGTAGGCTTTCTTATGACTTAAAACATTTTCCTCATTAACCAATTCCATTTTCCCCCCTTTGGTGCATAAACAGTGTTTTTCAACATTTACTTGTTTAAAAGAAAAAAAAGTCTTCCTGAGTGACAGATTTTCCATATAAGAGGAGATGGAAAAGCATTTTTGCGTATTCAGATAAATATATTATCATTCCATTTTACTGTCAACAAAAACTGTGGCAGAAAAAAGTTTTGGCATGTATGCTGGACGTGGATAGATGTACTGATGATAGAATATCTTTAGGCTCTTTGGATAAAAACTTGAGGATACTGGGTTACATGTTCTTTCACAACATCCAGGTTTTTTTTAAAAAAAAGGTCTTTTGAACCAACCCAATTACACTACAACTACTGAACTTCTTTTAGTCCATTCCACCTGCTCTTTTGTTCAGGGCCTAAATCAGGGGTGTTAAGCTCAGTTTCATTGAGGGCCGCATTAGGGTTGTGTTTGACATTAAGGGGCTGGGATGGGCATGGCCAGCTCGATGTCACTCATGTTGGGGGCACCTGTGGTAGCCTGAGCGCTCTGCTAGTGATAACTCTGCTATGATAGCCTTCTGCAACCCTTTGCCAGTGAAAACGGAGCTCCATTTTCACTGGCAGAGGCACCACGGACTGATCCTTCACTTTTTCCAGGTTAGTCCCGTGGGCCAGATCTAAGTGCCCCACAGGCTTGATCTGGCCCACAGGCCTTGAATTTGACACCCCTAGCCTAAATTTAAGGTAAGGTCTAGAAATGACACCCTATGAAATGTTGCTTATCACATTTGAAGTAGAAGGTTTTTTTTCCCCAGATCAGAGCAACAATCTATCTAATCAAAACTGTTCTGAATTACTACTCTCCTCATTCCTACTAATAAAATATTTTTTTTGCTATAGAGAAATATTTTTCACCTTTGTGCGCACATTTTCACAAACACATTTTCTATTTTACAGAAAAAATGCAGTTGGCCAGCATTTGCCTAACTAGAGTTAGTATTAGCTTTAAAAGCTGAGAGCCATGTTTGTGAAGTGAAACTTAAAAATGTTTTAATCGTGTGCGTGACTTAATGTCAGCTTTTTGATTAACAACTACTTGGACAAGTCCCTGAAGTTTTCTTGGCAAGTGCTTTGCCATTGCCTCCTTCTAGCCAAGGTTATCCAGCTGGCATTGTGTCTAATGCATAATGCTTAATGGCAATAGCATTTAACCTTATATGCTGCCCCTTAGCGCTTTACAGGACTTTCTGGGCAGTTACAATGTTGAAGCATTATTTGCATATTGCCCCCAATAATCTAGGTCCTCATTTTACTGCTCATGTAAGGATGGAAGGCTGAATCAACTTGGAGTCGTGTCAGGATCAAACTCCAGGTTGTAGGCAGAGCTTGCCTGCAATACCACACTTTAACCACTCTGCCACCCAAAGAATTGCATAATGCTTAAACAGGAAAGCATGATTGAGTTTCAAATTATATCTTTTCTTTATTAACTTGTTGTGCATGCTTTATTTGTTATTAGTGCTAGTTTAGACACAATTACATAGGCAGTATTTCTTTCCCCAGCTATCATATCAACATAAATATAGATGGTGCAGTAAAAGCCATTTTGGGGATTTTCAGTACAGTGATGAGACGATCTCCTCAGTATCAAGTGCATGGAGGAAGTACGAGAGAAAATCTGGCTCTACAGAATCTGCAGGTAATATAATAAAGAAGAATATTTGTAGTTCAGAGTTGAAATGAGGGGTCCTTGGTGCTCTATGAGCTGAGTTGTTTTCTTGCAGATATTTTATTACCCATCCTTAACATCATATGTGCTAGAAGGGAATTGGGTTTGCTCTCAATTTATTTTCTAGTGTCTTTCCTTGTCAGTATTAATGGGAGTTGTCTTAGAGCAGGGGTGTCAAACTGGAGGCCTGCGTACAGGCCACATCCACTCCAGCTTCACAAAGGGAAAAAAACATCGCTATACATCACGTGACATCAACCTGATGCTGTGACTTTGACACCTACAGCTTAGAAGTTCTTTGGTTGGGCTATTTACTGTTGGCTTGTTTGACAGTTTCGGGATTAAAATATTGTTTATTTGATTATTTATCTGATGTTAAAGTGGCTAGTTATAAAAAAAGTGCCTGACTACTACCCTAACCCAATACAACATGACCAAAACAACCCCTAAAAAGGATAACACTACCATACGTCAAGAACATCTCAGAAACCACCAACAGACTTCTATAATCATATGGAATCAGCGTAGCACGCAAGCCAACTAAAGCCCTTTGAAACATTCTAAGCCAGTGATGGTGAATCTATGGCATGCATGCCACAGATGGCACACGGAGCCATTTTTTAGGGCACGTGAGGCGTTGCCTTGTCAGCTCCAGCAAGCATGTGCACGCTGACCAGCTGACTTCGGCCTGCTTTTGAGGCCATTTTTGCTCTATGGAGGCTTCCTCAAAGCCCTCAGAGCGTGAAAAACTGGCCCTACGGGAAATTCAGGAACGGACTTCCGCTTTGCTCGTAGGGCCATTTCTCACTCTCTGGAGGGCGAAAAAGGAACCTAAGGACAAACCAGAAGTCACCATTCCTGAACTTCCAGGTCCCCTATGGGTCCGTTTTTTGCCCTCGAGAAGCTTTAGGGAAGTTCCTGAAGCCTACAGAGAGCCTCTGGGGGGCTGGGGGGGGATATATTTGCCCTCCCCTGGCTCCTAGAAAGCCTATGTTACCTGAGGAGGGTGAAAAAAACGTGTCAAAAGGGGGGCGGGTGATTGCGTACACACAACCCCTCTTGCACTCCCCCCGCTTTTAGCACGGGACCCAAAAAAGGTTAGCCATCACTGTTCTAAGCAAACAAAAAGATCCAGCAACCCCAGAAGAAAAAAACAACTAATCTACAACACACAGTGTAATAACTGCAACAACCACTGCGTAGGACAAACTGACAGAAGACTGGCAGAAGACATCCATGATTAGCAGTCACTAATTAGCAGTCAGAAGACATGATGTAAACTCTTCGATTTCACAACATATGGAGAGACTTAACCATGATTTCCATTGAAAAACTGTGACCATCCTTAGACGAAGCCAAGTCCAAAAATGCTAAGGAATTTCTAGAAGTCTGCCAGTCTGACAAATTAGCCATCACTAGACACATAGACAAACAATATGCCTATAAACTGTGCAAGTGATAATCAACAAGCAAAGGGGAAACAAAAAGATCTAAGCATCTCTCTACCCGCAATCCAGTGCTCAGATTAACTCCGAAATTAACATCAGACCAACAGTCAAGAAAACACAATACCCCAATCGTGAAACAGCCAAACAAGCCAACAGTAAAGGCCCACCCAAAGAACCTTTAAGATCAGTCCTGCCTACACTAGGCAAGCCACTAGAATATAAATTGAAAGCAAAACCCACTGCTTACTAGAATTGATGTTACCTAGTTTGGGTAATGAAATGTCTGCAAGAAAACAATCAAGCTCAGAGAGTACCAAGAACCCCTTGGTATAATAAAGATCCTAGTCACGCAATGCACGTTGGCGGTCAGAGGTGGGTTCCTACCAGTTCGCACCAGTTCGGTAAAACCGGTTCGTCAAATCTACCGAACCGGTTAGAAGAGGTTCCACCAGTAGACCCAGAAAGCAGGCCACACCTACAGAAGGGGTTCCAAAAATTTTTGAAACCCACCACTGACACACACACACACACACACACACACACACACACACACACACAGACAGACAGACAGACAGACAGACAGACAGATTCACACACAGAAAGAAAGAAAGGAAGAAAGAAAAACAGAAAGAAAAGTGAGAGAGAGATGAAAGAAAAAAAGGAAAAAGGGACAGAGAGAGGAAGGAAAGAGAGAGAGAAAGAGAGAGAGAGAGAGAAAACACATGGCCGGCAAGCCACTCCCACCAGGTCACATGGCTGGCAAGCCACTCCCACAAAGGAGGCCACACCCACAGACTAGGTTCGAAAAAAATTTGAAACCCACCACTGGTGGCGGTGATGTGTTGTGATGATTCCGGCAGCCTTGAACGGGTCTAAAACAGACTGTGCAGAGGCCAAAAACACAACACACGGAGGCCAAAAAGCACGGAGGCGGTGGCGATTCCCCACAGCTTTGGAACATCCACAAGCCAATGGACACAAGCCATTCCATTGATTAATTGTTCTCACTGTCAGGAAATTTCTCCTTACTTCTAGTTGGATCTCTCTTTCGTAAGTTTCCATCCTTTACATCTTGTCCTGCCATTAGGAGTTTTGGAGGATTGGTTGACCCCCTCTTCTTTGTGATAGTCTTTCAAATATTGGAATACTCCAATATTTGAATGAGCTGAGCTCTGGAATGAGCTGTATTTGAATATTTGAATGAGCTGCCCCGGGAGCTTCGTATAATCCCCGATCTCCGGTCCTTCTGATACGCCCTAAAAAGTTGGCTTTTCCAGCAAGCCGGCCTGGCCTGAACAAAATAAAATAAATGATTGATTATTGTTAATTTTAAACGAATTTTTTAAATGTTATTGTTAATCTTAATTGGGTTTGTTTTTTGGATACTCTATCTAATTTTTTAAAAACTTTTTTAATATGTATTTTTTTTAATGTTGTAAGCTGCCCTACGTCCTTTGGGAGAAGGGCGGCATATAAATCCAATAAACAAACGAACAAACAAGCCATGTCACTCCAAGAATTAAACTAGACACACCCAGTAGTCTAGACAGTGTCTTCTACTTGCTATTAATGAAAGGGGAAGGATTGTGACACAGATTGCCCAATTGCTGGGTGGCTATGTATACAGGTGAAACTCAAAAACTTAGTGCAAAAGTTCATTTATTTCAGTAATGCAACTTAAAAAGTGAAACTAATATATGAGATAAGACTCATTACATGCAAAGCAAGCTAGTTCAATCTGTGCTTTGTCATAATTGTGATGATTATGGCGTACAGCTCATGAAAACACCATATCCACCATCTCAGAAAATTAAAATATTACATGCAATCAATAAAACAAGGATTGTATGTAGAACAATATTGGATCTCTGAAAAGTATAAGCATGCATATGTACTCAGTACTTGGTTTGGGCCCCTTTTGCAGCAATTACTGCCTCAATGCGGCGTGGCATGGAAGCTATCAGCCTGTGGTATTGCTAAGGTGTTAGGGAAGACCAGGATGCTTCAATAGCGGCCTTCAGCTCTTCTGCATTGTTCAATCTCATGTATCTCATCTTTCTTTTGGCAATGCCCCATAGATTCTCTATGGGGTTCAGGTCAGGCAAGTTTGCTGGCCAATCAAGCACAGTAATCCCATAGTCATTGAACCAGGTTTTGGTGCTTTTGGCAGTGTGGGCAGCTGGAAAATGAAGTCAGCATCCCCATAAAGCATAAAGTGCTCCAAAATCTCCTGGTAAACGGCTGCGTTGACCCTGGTCTTAATGAAGCACAGTGGTCCAAGGTCCTGTTGCTCAGTGGTCCAAAGTCCTCTTTTCTGATGAGAGCAACTTTTGCATCTCATTTGGAAACCAAGGACCCAGAGTATGGAGGAAGAATGGAGAGGCCAATCAAGCACAGTAATCCCACGGTCATTGAACCAATTTTTGATGCTTTTGGCAAAAGTTGCTCTCATCAGAAAAGAGAACTTTGGACCAAGGAGCAACAGGACTTTCCACCACTGTGCTTCATTAAGACCAGGGTCAAAGCAACTATCTTGCTTTGCATGTTATGAGTCTTATCTCATATATTAGTTCACCTTTTAAGTTGCATTACTGAAATAAATGAACTTTTGCACGATATTCTAATTTTTCGAGTTTCACCTGTATATTAAGATATCAGGATAGAAATTAGGAGACTGGTTAAGACATCAGGCTAGAAACCAGGACACTATCAATTGTAGCCCTACCTTAGTCATGAAACTGGGTTAGGTGACTTAGGCTAGTCATTCTCTCTCAGGCAAAATTTCAACTTCTTATACATTTTGTAAGAGTAATTATGCATGAACGGAAATCAACTGGTTTGTATTTTTTTGTTTTATTTCATATAAATTTTAAGGGCTTTAACCATCTATTTCATTGTTGGTTTATTTGTCTAATACAATTTACATTTCTTTTACTCACATTTCTTATACTCACCTATAACATTTTTTGCAGTATTAAAAGGGGACAAAAATGAAGGCAGCATTCATTTAAAGGTTTGAAAGGGGATTTCCCTCCCTGGGACAGATAAGAAAGATGTAAAGTTGGCTTGCGAGAGATGAAAGCATCTTGGATCTTAACATCCATAATCCAGATGTCAAATACTTTCCCACTAATAGCAGTTTCAGTTGTCTTCTCTACCCAACTATCATAACTCCCCAGTTCTCTCTTTCCTTTTTCTTCTTATCTTGATCTTCTTACCTTGATTATCATCTTGATTTCCCTCTTACTCCTTTATATGTAATGCCTACTGTGCTTTGTGTACCATTTCTATTGTATACCATTTGAAAATTCTAGCTTTAGTAATTCCTAATTTCTATGTTTAACTTCTAGGCCAGAATAAGAATGGTAATCGGCTATCTATTTGCCCAGCTCTGTCTGTGGACTCGCGGAATGCCTGGTGGATTGTTAGTGCTTGGAACAGCTAATGTGGATGAAAGGTGATTTATTAAATCTCTTTAATTGCTGATAACAATAAAAAACATTGATTTTTGGGGCTTTCTATTAGATATTCCTTCTGTGTAAATTTCAAATAGAAAGAAAACGGTTACCATATAACGGTAACCGCTAACTGCCTCCCTCCGTCCCATCAGATCGCATAGAGTAGGCCTCCTCCGAATTCCATCCGCCAGTCAGTGCCGACTGGCGACTACGCGGAGGAGAGCCTTCTCAGTTGCAGCTCCGACGCTTTGGAACGATCTCCCCGTGGAGATTCGTACCCTCACCACCGTCCAGACCTTCCGCACAGCCCTCAAGATCTGGCTATCCCGTCAGGCCTGGGGATAAGATCCGAACCTCGCCCCACCCGAATGCTGAATGAATGTTGTGTTTTATCGGTTTATTTTTTTTTATTCACATTTTGTTTTCTTTCTTGTGTTTTGTCCTGCACTCCCTTCCCATTGATTGTAAGCCGCCCTGAGTCCCCTCAGGGAAAAGGGCGGCCTATAAATGTCAATAAAACTAAAACTAAACTAAGTAACTTACAGGAAGATAACTGGACATGTTAACTCTGAAGTCTTTTCTCAATACTACATAAACTATAATAAAAAGTGGTCCGAAAAATAGTAACATTACATAAATTATAATTGACAGTTAAAAAGCTTACTGTAGATTTTTTTTATTGACTGTGGATATATTTCTGAGTGACCTTCCTTCCCTTTGATTCATTCATACACATCCAATCGGAAAAGGCTGTAATGGGAGGAAAGAGAACAGCTTAACCTCATTTGACTTAATGGATGCATTACAGCAGGTCTTCCTTACCCAGTCTGCAAACTTTTTCTCAAAATTATTGGACAAATTTATACAGTTATAATTGCAGAATAACTTTGGGGAGTGTTGAATATTGTCTTGATATATTTGTAAGCTTGTGTAAACAATGCATTACAAACTCTAGCTGACCAGATTATATGGGCTGAAGATAAATATCTAGATTTGTTTCCAATTATTTTAGGAGATCTCAACAAAGCCAACTTAAGGAAAGAGCTACCAAAATATTTTCAGCATGTCAATTGTCTCACAAGAGGAAAGAATACTTTAGACCATTGCTATGCAACATTAAAAGATGCTTATCAGTCCCATGAGCAGCTGTGGGACACTATGATTATTGCATGATTCACCATGTACTTGGGTACAGACAAAGACTTAAAACCATGAGATCAACAATTAAATCAGTGAGAACTTGGACTGAGAAGGCAAAGCTAAAGCTACAGGCTTGCTTTGACTCCACTGATTGGAATGTTTTTGAAGATACTTCTGCAGACTTAAAGGAACTCACAGATACTGTAACATCATATGCCAGTGTGCCAACCAGAAACCTGTGAATGTATAATAACAATAAACCTTGGTTCACAGCTAAACGTAAGCAGCTACGTCATACCAAGGAGGAAGCCTACAGAAAAGGTGATAGAAGGCTGTACAATCAGGCTAGAAACTTATTAACAAGAGAGATCAGAACAGCAAAAAGAAGCTACTCTGAAAAGCTAAGGAATCAGTTCTCAACAAATAAACCAGCAAACATGTGGAAAACTCTTAAAAATATCACCAGTTACAGCAAACCACCTTCCCATGCTAAGGAAATCAACAACTGACAGATGATCTGAATGTGATTTACTGTAGGTTTGAGGGAAAACTATTGCCACCTATCTCCACAATCCCCATCTCAGACACACCCAACAACGGCCAAGTCTCCTACAACTGACCCCATCCCATTGGGCCCACCACGACTGGAGATTAGACAAAATGAGGTACAAGATCTATTTCACAGACAAAAGGCAGGAAAAGCACCAGGCTCAGGCAAGACAACTCCTTTTGCTTAAAAGCTTGTGCTGACCAACTGACCACAATCTTCACTGCATCTTTAATAAATCACTAGAGATGTGCTATGTTCCTTCTTGCTTCAAATGCTCTACTATCATCCCAGTGCCGAAGAAACCCTCCATCAAGGAACTGAATGACTTCAGACCAGTTGCTCTAACTTCTATAGCTATAGATGTTTGAAAGACTAGTGCTGGCCCACCTGAAAACATCACAGATCCACTGTTAGACCCCTTGCAATTTGCCTACCGAGCAAACAGATCGACAGATGATGCTGTTAATATGACATCTTGAATCTCCAAAGACCTATGCAAGGCTCCTCTTTTTAGACTTCAGCTCAGCATTCAATACCATCATTCCAGATATTCTTCTAACTAAACTAAATCAGCTACCTGACCACACTTGTAAATGGATCCTAAGCTTCTTAACAAACAGGAAGCAACAGGTGAAGCTAGGCAAAATCACATCAGATACTTGTTCAATTAGCACAGGAGCCACCCAGGGCTGTGTGCTTTCTCCACTTCTCTTCTGTCTATACACCAATAACTGCATCTCAAAAGATCCCTGTGTTAAAATACTGAAGTTTGCAGATGATACAACAGTGATTGGTCTCATTCAAGACAACAATGAATCTGCATACAGACGGGAGATTGAACAACTAGCCTTGTGGTGCAACCAGAACAATCTTGAACTAAATACACTCAAAACCATAGAAATGGTAGTGGAATTTAGAAGAAATCTTCTATACTATCACCTCTTACAATACTAAACAGTACAGTATCAACAGTAGAGACCTTCAGATTTCTAGGTTCTATCATATCTCAAGACTTAAAATGACACCTAACATCAAAAACCTAATCAAAAAAGCACAACAAAGAATGTTCTTTCTGCACCAACTCAGAAAGCTCAAACTGCCCAAAGAGCTGCTGATTCAGTTCTACAGAGGAATTATTGAGTCTGTCATCTGCGCCTCTATACCTGTCTGGTTTGGTTCTGCATCAAACAAGACAAACACAGACTTCAATGGATAATTAGAACTGCAGAAAAAGTAATTGCTACCAACCTGCCTTCCATTGACGATGAATCAAAAAGAGGGCTGTGAAAATATCTACAGACCCCTGACATCCTGGACATAAATTGTTTCAACTTATACCCTCAAAACGAAGCTATAGGGCACTGCACACCAGAACAACTAGACACAAGGACAGTTTTCCCCCGAACGTTATCACTCTGCTTAACAATACTGTCCCACAACACTGTCAAATAATTTACTAAGACTGTATCACTATTATTATTCTCATCCTTTTTATTACCTATCTCCTCCTACTTATGATTATAACCATGTTGCTTGTATCTTTCAATTTATATTGTTTTATTCGTTTCCTAGTATGATTTGATAGCTTATTAGTAATATTGACTATCACTAAGTGGTGTATCTTTTGATTCTTGATGAGTGTATTTATTCTCTTTATGTATTTATTCTCAGAGCATATGCACCAAAGACCGATTCCTTGTGTGTCCAATCACACTTGGCCAATAAAGAATTTTATATATTTATATATTGTTAGACCTATAGAAAATAAATAAAAAATATTTCCTTCTTAGCCTTCGAGGATATTTCACAAAGTATGACTGTTCCAGTGCTGACATCAATCCTATTGGTGGAATTAGCAAAACAGATTTGAAATGCTTTATGCAATATTGCATTGAGAATTTTCAGCTAACATCCCTCAAAAGGTAAGTAGAGAGTAAGTAGAGTGAAGCTTATTCCAGCCTGTTCCGGTATAGAATGATCTGGAATCTTGATGCTTTCTTCCCCCTTGGTTTTCCTAGGATTACTGAATGCTTCAGAATTTGATCTTAACTAGGACTTGATAGAATTGGAACTAAATTCTGAATATCAATGAGTAATAGTTCCTTTAAAGTATGATTATATCAAGTATGGTTTTGCTGGCTAATAAAGTTTTGTCATACTGACTTTCTTAGCATTGAGCCATTTTATTAATACAATACAAATTTTATTAATACATACAAATTGTATGTAATAGTCTTGCACCCCTAGTCAGATTGTTTGTTTCCTGATACAACTGTGGAGGCCATTTTCTTACTTGCCTATAAGTAGTACAAGTTAATCTGGAGGAATATTTCAGATAATAGTCTTGCTGAAATATCTAGCCTCTTTCCAGCTTCATGTTCTTTATTGACTGGGATGTGAGCTTCTGGGATATGTTGATATTTAACTAAATCCATTCTTCCTATTACCCACACAATTTTTCAAATGCCACTATTTACACACAATTCCAAATTACCATAGAACCATCCTCAGGCTTCATGTTTGGTGAAAAGGTGATCTTTTCTTCAAATGTTTCATTCTCCCCACCCCCACCCCCTCTAAAAGTATGTTCTATAATTATGTCTGAATACTTTCAGTTCATGAAATAATCAATTCGTAGTATTTTCCTCAAAATAGTTCAGGCTTATCAGTGTTTTCTTTGCATACCTTAAGATTTCGTGATGAAATCAGGGAAAAGTCTCCCATTAAAATCATTGTATAAAGAGTCATGTTCAGTGGACAAATGCTGAATATTAGCTAAACCTTTTTTAGTCTTTGCAGGGATTTGTGAATTTTCTTGGCATACCTGACTGGTTTGGGGCAATATTCCACAACCATCAGAGAAAAAAATGAATCTGAAAATAAGTTGGTTATTTCAGCAAAACAACAGTTTAGATATTTACCTTCCAATCTACCATGAAGTATTTTCAGTTGAGAAAGAAAAATATTTTGGAATGGTATTCATAAGTCCTCAAACTTTTATATTGCTAAAGATCAGTTTCCACTTACCGTGTTTCCCTGAAAATTAGACAGGATCTTATTTTCTTTTGACCCCTGAAATAAGCACTTGGCCTTATTTTCAGGGAGGTCTTATTTTTGAGTTGCAGTAGGCGGCGAGCATGGTCACCTCATGAATGGAGGGCATATTTTCGGGTGAGGGCTTATTTTAGTACATGCACTCAAAAGCCCGATTGGGCTTATTATCCGGGGAGGTCTTATTTTCAGGGAAACAGGGTTGGGATTCAGTGAAACATACAGTTTGCCCAAATTTGTGCATTCACCTGTAAGTAGTCAGGCAATGTTGTGCTTGTACTTGAATAGAAACATAGCATGAGGCAGACAAAAGATGTAGCCC
This sequence comes from Thamnophis sirtalis, assembly GCF_051295495.1. NCBI lineage: Eukaryota > Metazoa > Chordata > Lepidosauria > Squamata > Natricidae > Thamnophis > Thamnophis sirtalis. Next base: position 95,188,169 of record NW_028261381.1, read on the forward strand.
CACTTAATAATTGCTTTGGTTGAGATGGAACATGTTCATAGTAATAGTAATGTGTTACTATAGATTAATTTGATTCATTTCATTTTACTTGTACACAGTATTATATCAGCACCCCCAACAGCGGAGTTGGAGCCACTGCAGAAAGGAAATGTTACTCAAATGGATGAGGTAAAAGCACAGTGGCTACTATCATCTTGTAAGCCCATACTTTTGATTTGTAGCATCTTATTCATGCAGTCTCTTAATCTTCATCAAAATTCAAGAAAATCTGACTTTTGTGATTTAGGCATCATATGAAACTCGGCATATATTAGCCAATTGTGTATTTTTCCTGTTAAGATATTTCTGCTGCAGGCTCGCGTGTCTTCTGTAATAGTACAGGTAGTCCTCGACTTGTGATTCAGTTGAACCCAAAAGTTTTGTTGCTAAGTGAGACATTTGTTAAGTGAGTTTTGCTCCAAAATCTATCTTGCCAGTTGTTAAGTGAATCTGGTTTCCCCATTGACTTAGATTGAACATTGTAAAAGGGATCACATGGTCCTGGGATACTGCAACAATCATAAATAGAGTCAGTTGCCAAGCATCTGAATTTTGATCACTTGACTATAAGGAGGCTCAATGATCATGTGAAAAACAGTCAATAGCCATTTTTTTCAGTGCCCTTGTAACTTTGAACAGTCACTAAATTAACTGTTGTAAGTTGAGGACTATATATAAGTTATAATGAACATATATTGAAGAACTTAGAGTCCAGATTGCCAAAAATCTACCAGAGCTTCACTATTCCTAATTAGCAAAATACTTTTTAGTAACCCCCTTTCACAAAAAATAAGGAATTTTGCTGATAGTAGTTAGAAATCTGCACACACACACCCAGATCACTCCAAAACTGCTTCTGAATTATAATTAATTAGACATTAGAACAGAATTGTGGGTTTTAATATAATGAAATGATATAACTATGGTATTGTATTTTCATCAAGTTAAATATTATTTTCCCCCCAGTTCAGAGAAATCTAGATTAACTATAGTTCCAATTCAATGATGGGTGGCTCTTGAAGAATGTATGATTCTTATATTCATCTGGTTTCTCTATTTCTTTTCTTTTTGTGCTGCGTATGAAATGTTAGGTAGACATGGGTATGACGTATGCTGAACTCTCAGTCTATGGTAAACTAAGGAAGATAGCTAAGGCCGGACCTTATACCATGTTCTGTAAACTGGTCACAATGTGGAAAGAGATATGTTCTCCAAGAGAGGTAAACAATAAATGTCCATGACCTACATCTATACAAGCAGCACTAAGCCTTAGCTTATACACTGGGACGGTCAAAGTATAAATTTGAATTTGGCAATCATGATTTGATGATAATGATAATGTCTGAATCATTTCCCGGTTATGATGTCTTCAATTATAGACTATTCTTAATCAGTAAGTGCTGCAGTTTCATTCAGGAGAATTCCAGGGTTCAGTCTGTGTCTTGGGGAAACTGCCCAACACATCTCACCTAACTGCAGTTCTGGTGGCACCCCGTTTTGCTTTGAGCATTCCTCTTGATAATGCTGAAAGAAATCAGTAAGATTGGCCATGCTTAAATGTAGGATTGCAACCTTTGAATCTTAGTTATAGACTAATTCTATATGATGTTTCTATGGGGGTGGGTTTTGAATTTTTGGTCTTTTTGAGTCCCTGAAATACTGCATTTTGTTCACCAGGTGGCATCAAAAGTTAAGCATTTCTTTCAAATGTATTCAATCAACCGACATAAAATGACTACCCTTACTCCCTCCTATCATGCTGCCAACTACAGTCCTGATGATAATCGCTTTGATCTGAGACCTTTCCTTTACAATTCTGCTTGGTCCTGGCAGTTCAGGTGTATAGATGAACAGGTAAGCAGTAATCTATTTTGATGTCATGTGCCGTCCATGTTTAGACGTGTATGCAGACACAGGATTTAACGTTCTAGCTGACTTCTGAATTTAAAGCCATCTGTCTAGTTGAGGCTGGGTTTGTGATCTGTGGGTATTTTGAAACATCATAGTTGGCAGAGGTTTGAATCTAGCTTCCTATGCAGTAGCGTTAATGCTATTTAGGCTCTGAAGTTATATTTAGAATTCTTTATTGGCCAAGTGTGATTGGACACACAAGAAATTTGTCTCTGGGGCATAAGCTCTCAGTGTACATACCGTGTTTCCCAGAAAATAAGACAGGGTCTTATTTTCTTTTGACCCACAAAATATGGCTTGGGCCTTATTATCAGGGGAGGGCTTATTGTTTTGGGGTTGCTGGGTGGCTGCTCTCTTGCAGCCACCCAGCAACGAGCCAAAGAGCCAGGCACAGCCTCAGGGTCAAACAGCTGTGTTGCGCTGTCGCAGCAGCACTACACAGCATCCATGAGATGACCACGCTCATGAGCAGCCTCCCGGCAACCCCCCTTTACAGTGGGGCACAGCGCCATTCACTGGGGTATCGCCAAGCTGTGTGAGTGCCTGTTCACCACCTTCCAGCTCCTGCACTTGGTGCCTTCGGAATGCCCCAAGTCAGTGAATGGGGCTCTGCATGGCTGGAGAGGGGGGTTACGCGAGCGGCTTTTCCGTTCCCCGCTCGTGCGCCTTGCAAGCTCACAATGGGAGTACGCTCTATGGTTGTGGGCTGGCGGCTGGCAGAGTGTACTCCCAGAGCGTACAACCATAGAGCGTACTCCCAGAGCGGCAAATGCCGGAAGACTCTGCATCCAATCTCCATTCTTTGGAAGCTGCAGAAAAAGCCATGTGGCAGCGGCGGGAGGCGGCGGTGGCAGTGGAGATGCCTTGGCTCTGCAAGGAGAGCTGGGCTAGGGCATCGTGAGCCTGGGAGGTGCGTGAGCAGGGAGCAGAAAAGCTGCTTGCGCAATCCCCCCTCTCCAGCTATGAAGAGCCCAAGCAACGCAAGCCTTTTCTCCCCAACTTGTTCTGCGGCTTGGCGCTTTCGGGATACCGCTAGGTCGGTGACCAGCACTCTGCCTGGCCGAAGGAGTGGTGGTTGTCCAGAGAGTTTATTTTTGGGGAGGGCTTACATTTTTGTCCAATCAAAAAATGTGGCATGCCCTTATTTTCAGGACATGTCATATTTTCAGGGTACAAGCAACAAGTGATGAATCATGATCCTAATCATAAAATACAATAATCATAAATAATAAGATACAAACTCAGTAATAGTCATATGTTACTAAATAAAAACAGAGCATAAACCATAAGGATACTAAATAAAGGCCATCAACATAAATCATAAGGTACAAACAACAAAATTATAGTCATAAATAGCAAAGGAAATAGGTGTTAGGAAAGATGAAAAGATAAGAAGGATAATAGGTAATACAACCCTACTAGGTGGTTTGACCTCCTAGGGCCTAGACAGTGTTGTGGGAATTAATTGTTTAGCACAGTGATAGCATGGGGTAAAAAACTGTGGTTGTTTTGGTGTGCGTGCCCTGTAGCGTCGTCTTGAGGGAAGAAGTTGAAACAGTTTACGTCCAGGATGTGAAGGGTCTGTAAATATTTTCACACATATAAGTTGTGCCTAATGAAGCTTAGGATCCTCTCACAGTGGTCATTCATGCATAGGCTATTGCTTCTATACTTTTCATGGTTTTTTTTTTTTTACATTTGAATAAATGATTAATTACCTCAACCAAAATAAAATACAATTTTATTTTTATTTTTCAAATGCCTGATTTATTTGCTCTAATGAAATGGTAAGGCTGAAGTCCTGTTTGCATTACCGTTTAGCTTTGAACTATGATGGCAACCATGGCTATGATTTTATTTGAAAGCATCAGATGTGGAAAATCAAGCATCTCTAGTCATTGTGGCTTGTTTGTGATTTTCATTCACAGCAATGACATAATGTTAATATTCTTTTGCTAGACAGCAGAATATTAGCCTCTCTACGTATTTCCTGCCAAAATGTTCCACCATGGTTAGTATCAATAATGTGTTTATCTACGCAGTAAATGTTAATTCCCATCTCTGAAATGCCAGATAATATTGCAATTGTATCTGACTTCCTGGGAAATCAAGATTAAAATATGCTATGTGGTCCCAGTCATTTTAATGCCTGTAGAAAAAATCTTGCAAAATTTTCCCATAATATTTCTCTATAGTATTGATTCAGGGTGAAGGTAAAAAAAAAATCTTATTGGTTTGCTGATGGACAGCCTTATTTAAAAAAATCTTTCTGGGTTCATAATATATAGCAGTGATGGAGAACCAAAAGCTGAATGTCTGGGTTCTAGTGTGCATGTGCGCCCGACAATCAGCTGGCCGGCACACATATGCAGGCCAGTTTTCGGCACTGCTGGGCAAGCGAAGGGATCGTGCTCTGGAAAAGCCGAACGTCCGGGTTCTGGCACGCATGCGCACCCGACAATCATCTGGCCATGCCGCCTGCACACATGACAGCTGATTGTCGCACACGCATGCGCTCCAGAAACCCAGAAGACAGACAGGCAAGGCTACATGTGCCGGGTGACATGGCTTCACGTGCCACTTTGGACATGCATGCCATAGGTTTGCCATCACGGGTATGATGATGTTCCTCCATCATGTTCAAAGAGGACCTTGACATCTAACAGGTTGTGGACTGTTTACATAGACAAGATTAATCTAGGCTTAAGTATCTGATTACTAGTTTTTTTTCTATGTTATTAGCCTTTGCCAGATATTAATACTGTGTAGTATTATTAATAATTGGATGTGGAGGCTTGGTTATATAAAAAAACACCCATGTTAGGCTGTTATCTTCAGCAGAGTGGATGACAAAAGATGGCAGGTGATATTTTTCTTGTTTGAGAAGGAGGAACTAAACTAGTAATTCTGATCTGCATGTACTGAAATTCAGATGCTTATTTTCCTGTACTTGGCAAAGACCTTATTCTTCCTAATCTTCTACTGTTGACTGTTTTCTTTATTTTATGGCTTTTAATGCCAACCTATGACTAATGTAGTCATGGAAGACCATCTCATTTTACTTCTAGCATTACTAAGGCTTTGAGCAACAACTTCCCAGCTAGAACTTACAGTACTCGCAGTTTTAGATCTATTTGTTCCTATAATAAGAGGCCACTCATTTGTCCCCACCTTCTCCACTGCTCTTTTGGGAAAAGGAACAATTGGACACACTAACTTACGAGATATATAGAATTGCTTACTCAACTGCTTCTAGACTAAACAAAGGGTGCTGAACATAAAAGTCATTGTGCTTCTAGCTGCACATGCAAAGATTTTCCTCTTTGTACCCACAGTAATCATGCTGAACTTGTAACTTGCAGTAGGAAGCAGACATAATTTGAGTAATGGCTGCAAAGGTAGAGACATGGATTATCTGGAATGCCCACATGGCAGGAACTCTAAATAAAGAACACCATGAATGTTTTGGAAGATATACTGTATATAGGCTAATATGTTTTCTGCCCATCCAAATATGTAAGAACTGGTGAAGAGAAAGAAACGTCGTTGTAGGAATGACAATAATTGCTCCTGTATTGGACCTGAATCTATTATCCTTGTCCTCTGGAAATGGTGTCTTATTATTCTATCATATGAGTAGTTGAGGCTATTATAGGTAGTCCTTGACTTACAACAGTTCATTTAGTGACTGTTCAAACTTACAACGGCACTGAAAAAAATTGACTGATGACCATTTTTCACACTTAACAACCATCGCAGTCATGTGATCAAAATTTGGACGCTTGGCAACTGACTCATAGCCATGACGTTGGCAATGTCCCACGGTCACACGATTCCCCTCTTGCAACCCTCTGAGAAGCAGAGTCAATGGGGGAATCAGTTTCACGTGACAGCCGTGTTATTAACTTAATAGCTGCCACGATTCATTTAACAACAATGGCAAGAAAAGCTATAAAATGGAGCAAAACTCACTTAGCAAATGTCTCACTTAGCAACATAAATTCTTGGCTCCATTGTGGTCATATGTCAAGGACTACCTACATTTTAGTACTGTGGTAATACTGTACGTAGGAGTCCTTATGCTTATAAGGAAGTAGCAGATTGGTATTTTTTCTGTCTGCTGCACGTGTTGTAAAGTCACAGGTGGATCAGGCTGTGTGGTTATGGTTCAGTGTTATGACTGTAAATGTTTGTTTATTTTTAATTAGACTCTGTTGGCATGTAGGCTTCTTTCAATATGTCCAAATCATGTGAGACATTATCATAGAAAAATAATGGTGTGAGTTGATTACAAATGCTGATTAACAACTGATCAGGTTGGTTCAGTGACCTTTTAAATTTATGACAGTGCAGACCAAGTGGTAGTACTTATATTGTAGAGCTCACATTCTCCTTTATAGGTTGCATCATCCCATAATCTCATGATTATGATATGGGTGCTTAGACCATTACAATATCGCAGCATCCGGCCATCACAGGATTACCATTTGCAAACTTCCAATAAACCACATCAATGGATAAGCCAAAATGAGGTCAGAAATGGTGACCATGTTATTTTGCACTTAACAACTCATGATTCCCTTTATGATGGTAACCAGAAGTGCTGGAACATCTGTTGCTAAGTGGCTTGGTCATGTGATATCATGCTTTACAACTGCATTGCTTAGCAATGGAAGTCCCAATTGCCACTGTCAATCAAGGACCACTTGTATTTCTAACAAGGGAGAGGAGGGATGAACAATGGCCTGATAATAAGTTTGAATCCCCTTGTTAATTATTGTAATACGTTGTAATAATTATTTAATGATGCTTATGTTTTTTTCTTGGAAGCTGAGTTTTACTCTGCTTTTAGATTAACACCAATTGTTAAAAGTTTCCTTCTCATTTTTGTTACAATCTAACTAGATGTAGTAAACAAATGTGTGTTTAAGCTTTCCCAACAGGTTCTGCTGCTTGTCAAAGCATATTAGGAAAGGTGTAGTTTGGAATAGAGAAGATTTAGCACTTGTTGAAATTTGTTCATCACACAATCCTCTTTTGCTTAGAAAACATAGCTGTAGTGGTGGGATTCTGATAAAAACAAAGTTGCATGTAATACAGCATTTTAGACAAAAGATAATTCTGTGCTTTCTAATTTACAGGTTTCTAAACTAGAAGCTAAGTAAGCGATGGAAACTTCAGATCAAAGATTGAATTTGCTCTCTCTGTCTTGCTGCTTGGGATGGATGATTTTTGCAGAATCATCTGTAAAATTGAATAATATGATCAAAGAATGAATATTATTTAAATATTAAGTGTTTTTACTTTTAAAATAATCTATGCAAATAATGCAATTGTCACAATTTTAAAATCAAAGCTGTTAATCCAGAACATTTTTGAATAGCCTTAATGTATTTGTCTCAGACTGTGATTTTTAGAAACTATATTCATTAAAATCTGAAAATAAACTGTTTTCTTGACACACATTTTCTAAAATCCACAACCCAACAAAGTTCAACTGTACTTCATATTGTTTATATTGTGTGTCACATCAGGATTCTTGCACTTACAAAGTGAGAAGCTTCCTTTGCTGTCTTCTTTATGTATTTCTCAAGTTGCCTGATAGTTAAGAGCAAATCTCAGAAGTGCCAAAGAGAGGGGGAAATCCAGTCTTGTCCACATGGGCAGATAAATTATGAACAGCCTCATAAATACATGAACAGCCTTGTAAGCCAGTTGGTTAGATAATATTGTTAGCTGTCCCACAACTTTCATTAGGATATGTTCCTAGATTAATGAGCATAAACCAATGTTTGAATAGGTAAACACAAATAATTATGGAGACAACACACAGGAGTTTGTCACACATGGTCAACTGCTGAAAATCTACTTGGTTTATGTACTCAAAAGTAGGTCCCACTAAGACATTCTAGTTGAAAAGCATGCATTGGATTGACGCCTAAATTACATTCCGTATTTTTTGGAGTATAAGACGCACCTTTCCCCCCCCCAAAAAAGAGGATGAAAATTTGGTGCGTCTTATACATTGAATGTAGCCCCACCCACCCTCACCAGAGGCCAAAAATACAAGGCCTGGAGGCAGCAATGGTCTGTGGCAATCCCTGCAGCCTAGAACAGCTGATTGGGGGTATTCTGGCAGTCCTATCCACCCATCAATCAGCTGTACTGAATCAGGCTGCAATAAGTGCTGAAGCTGACCTGGCTGGTCAGTTTGCAGCAGCAATCACAATCAGAAAGCACAGTAACTGATTCAGCAGGATTCAAAATAATAATATACAATACATTACCAAAAGCAGGTTTTCCAAGGTAGCAGTAAATACAAGCAAAACACAAGCAGTTTCACTTTCAGTTCTGGGCTAAACCAGGCTCCTTCCTGTCTCCTTGCTCACACAGCAAATTTCAGAGTCCAAATAGCCCTCATTGGCTGACTTAATTGCTACTCCTATTCATTGGCTGACCTTGTTACTATGTGTCAGCTGAATACTATGGATGCTGGTAGGCAGAGGCAGAATTTTTTTTCATATTTTCCTCTGCAAAAACTAAGGTGTGCCTTATACTCCGAAGCATCTTATACTTCTAAAAATACAGTACGTTGATTCCGTTGCTCTGGTTCTATGGTGGCAATTTTTAAGAACATGATCACAGGTAGGTAGTCCTTGACTTACAACAGTTCATTTAGTGTCTGTTCAAAATTACAATAGCACTGAAAAAAAGTTACAACCATTGCAACATCATCATGGTCATGTTATCAAAATGCAGATGCTTGGCAACTGACTCGTACTTATGACGGTTGCAGTGTCCTGGGTCATGTGATCTCCTTGTGTAACCTTCTCATAAGCAGTCAACGGGGAAGCCAGGTTCACTTAAAGCTGTGTGTTACTAACTTTAGTAACTGCTATGATTCATTTAACAAGAAAGGTCATAAAATGGGGCAAAGTTCACTTAACAAATGTCCCACTTAGCAACAGAATTTTTTGGCTCAGTTGCGGTCGTAAGTCGAGCACTACCTGTATTTGGTGAGTCAGAAGTTTTAGATGTTAGAATAAATTGGTACAATTAATATGACCAATAACAGTTGTAGCAGTTGTAACTTTTTGTATGAAAAAAATAATTGCTCCTTTAATGAACAGACTGCATATATATTTTTCTTTTTAACTTGAAGCAAAATCAGAAATGTTTTGTCATTAGCACTGGTCAATATGAAAATGGCTCCCTGCCACTTTATTGTGCAGTAAATTGTCTTTTTGGTGACTATAACTGGCTCTTCTACTTTTTATCTGCTTTGTTATGTACATAAGCTTGACAATTCTGATTTGGACAGCGGATTAGGAGTCATAATAGGATTTACAGTAGGAAAGCATACATTTAAATGCAAATATAATCCTGTTAACATCAGAGCGATTTAATAAGGAATTTCTGGATTCTGTTTTCAGCATTAGCTGTTACATGCTATGTGATAGCTAATAATCAAGTTCTTAGGTCTGGTGGATGACTTTTAAATAACATTCTGGAAGGTTGCCATCTGCTACTGTTAGGTTGTGGTAAAATGTCAGTAATAAGAACATGTTTAATCTCTGATTGGTTTTTGATAGATGCTCTATTTAGTGAACCATCTGGTGGCTTACGGTAGTTTACTTTAGATTTCTCTATCCAGCAGGAGAGCATCTGATCAGCTAACACACACTTGCTGTTCTGTCTCTTGGTGTTAACTCCCACTGTCTGATTTAGCCATGAAAATCAACATCAGGGATATTGTGGTCATGCCTTATGCCACTTATGACACTAATATATTACAAAGCAAGTAATATCAAATTATTATTTAAAATATGTATACTATACGATAGGTCATTCCACTCATCCCTGAGACAGCGTAGACATTAAAAACAGATATAATAATAGATACTAATATTAAAACAAACATGTAAATACAAACAAAACACACAGAACTTTAACATTTCTTTCATATTTTAAAGTGCAGGTAAAGTTGCTGGTCTGATAAGCAGATCAAAAGTACAAAAAAAAACAAAGTAAAATTATAAAACTAAATAGATTAAAAAAACTGGTTGCAATGGATTGTTGGAAAACAGTGGGATGTTTATAAGAGGTTTGATTTTTTTTATTCATGTCTTTATCATACAGAAATTGTCGGGATTTCTGTTGTGTTGGTCATAGACTTTTCTAAAAAGATACTACTTCATTTTGGGGGGGGGGGTTCTTCCTCTTATGAACTTCGTTGATTTGACATCACTTGCAAAATAATGGATAGGATAGAATAGAACAGAACAGAATAGAATAGAGTTGGAAGCAACCTTGAAGGTCTTCTAGTCCAACTCCCTGCTTAGGCAGGAAACCCTATACCTATGATGGCGAACCTATGGCACACATTCCACAGGTGGCCGCGGACCCAGATTTGCCGGCACGGCAGTCCTCGGCTCCGGTGCACATGTGTGCACTGGCCAGCTGATTTTCAGCCTTCCGGAGGATCGGAAGAGGCTATTTTCTCCCACCCCAGGCCTCTGGAGCCTGGGGTGGGCGAAAACTCCTCCCCGCCCCTGCCCGGGGAGGGGATGTGCACATGCACAGGGGTTCATGTGCACATGAGCAGGTGTGGGGGTCATGCACGCATGTGCAGGTGGGTGGGCATGCGTCCACATGGGATAGCATGCACATGCACAATTTTGGCACACCTTTAGAAAAAGGTTAGCCATCACTGCCCTATACCCTATAACATTTCAGTTAAATGGTTATCCAATCTCTTCTTAAAAACTTGTGTTGGAGCATTCAAAATTTTGGACTTGACCTGTTCCACTGATTAATTGTTCTGCCAGGAAATTTCTCCTTACTTCTAGGTTGCTTCTCTCCTTGATTAGTTTACATCCATTGCTTCATGTCCTGCCTTCAGGTGCTTTGGAGAATAAGTTGACACTCTCTTTTTTATGGCAATCCCTTAGATATTGGAACATTGCTATCATGTCTCCTCTAGTCCTTCTTTTCATTAAAGTAGACATACCCAATCCCAGCAACTGTTCTTTATATGTTTTACCCTCCAGTTCCCAAATCATCTTTGTTGCTCTTCTCCGCACTCTTTCTAGAGTCTCAACCTCTTTGTTACATGAATGAATTTACGTAATGAATTAATTCTACAATAGTGTGATCGTATACTGATAGAGGTGAATTTTACTTGTGGTAATCTCCGATGGCATACATTTTCATGCTATTTATCAAAGCTTTGACATGTACTGATTAGCCTGAGTATGATTGAACATGTCATCTACAATTTGACTTCTCAGCTAACTGGTTAGATTCAGTAATCACAGCAGCAATTTTGAGAATGTTCAAAATTCCAAATCTGTCCATTGACCAAAAAGTATGGCACTATGACATAAATGTTGTGCAATGTTTCAAATTTCCAAAACATGAACAATATCACAAATGTACAAATTAAGAAATAAACTATTTGGAAAAATCTAAAAATATTAGCTGCAATTGATATTTTGTTTCTATTCTATTTCAGTAAATTGATATATAATAATTGTCCAAAAGCAGCTGGTAAACCCAATTCTCTGTCTATATAACTATGTTTTCCCCAAAATAAGACCCAGTCTTGATTTTTTTTGCCACCAAAAACGGCACCAGGTCTTATTTTTGGGAGATGTCTTCCATTGACACCTTGCAGAGACGGCCTTCAGGAAAGGCCTCTGCAGTTGAGAAATGAGGTCCAGATTGACAGATGTGTTGTCCCTGGCCCCTATTTCTCCATCAGAGGCCTACAGGAATCTGCAAAAGCAATGTTTGAAGTGGGATTTGTCAGTAGAGCATTTGGAAAAAAAGAAAAGTAACAAAGATCACTTTGCGTCTCATGACAGTGGGGTTCCTAAATGGATTGGAGAATCTTCACTGATGCTTCCAGATTTAGTCTTGTATTATGTAATGATTTTGTCTCATCTATCCATGATAGAAAGCACAATAACCCCATTTTGCATTTTCTCTAGTTTTTCCTATGTTAAGGAATAAAAAACTGAAGAGCTGCACAATGGGGGGGGGGGCTGGCAGCTCTTAGGAGTCTTCCAGGGGGAACTAGCCTGAATCTGTAATGTTTGCATAATATGATTAGTCATGTTGAATCATGGTTTACTCAGCTCAGTTTTTCTCAGTTGTGTAATAGGTCAAATCATAAACTGATCACATTGAGTGAGTCTATATAATACAAGGCTAAAATGTAGTTAGTCTGTAGTTTAAGGTGCATGTTGTTACAGCCTATGCTCATGTTTGTGTGTACTTGCACAATTATTCTCTTTAATACAGCCATGGTTATTTCTTCACTTTGTGACTTCAAGATAAAGAGAGAACATTGATTTCTGCATGTTAGATTTGTTGCTTGCTATTACTTTGTACTAGAGAACTCTTTATCCTTCTTATCTGTCAAGATGATACCTACCAGCCTCTCAGTTCTCTCAGATAAAGCAGCACCCAACTGTTTACCAAAGGATTTTTCTTAAGCTAACAAATGTATAAGGATGACCAAATCAAGACACACATAAATGTCTTAGCCTTTAACATTCTTTGCTGGTTTTGCAGACTTCTCTGAAAGATTCACATAATCTCTACTATCATGTACCGATCTTTTACAACCCTTACAACACTTGCTATTATAAACTGCCCGAAGGAGCAGAAGGAGAAATCCTACTGTTTCTTACTGAATAGTGATGGAATCATACTCATTTTAAACAATTAAACATATTTTGATAACCTTGATCTTACATCTTCATTTTGGTGTGATGGGATTGCTTGGAAATTTTGGCAGTTGCAATCTAAAATATCTGAAGAGTAAAGGCTAAAGAAGGATTTAAACCTAATGAATATGTCTGCTACAAAAACAATCACTTATTATATTGATTGTTCTTCCTTAATCCAAATCTGATATGTTTATCCACATTGTGACAATATGCATATTTATCCATGCTGTGACAAGGATTGCTAGGGAAAAAACGAACCACTTAGTCTATTCAATCCTGTGCATCTATAATAAAATTCACTGTGCAAACCAGATTTAAAAGAGAAACATTGAAAATTGCCCTGTGTGACTAGAAAATATTCAGAACTGTACTAAGTCACAAATATCATTTTCTCCAAATTACCCATAACTCACTATGCAACAGAGTTACATATTACATATCTAGTTTGCGCTGGGGGAAGACATGGCTGGATATATTGTGCTCACTAAATTGACTTAGAATCCCTGTTCCTTATGCAGTATAAGAACTACCTAATTCCTGGTATGGTGATATACTGAAAAAGAATCCTGGTCTTTAATAGTGATAAAGTTTAAACGGGGGTTTTATGTGCCACTTTTTAATTCCAATGCTAAATATGCCCTGGAAGTTCTAGCTGATTACAAAGGCTGCACTTCCAAACGGACAGCTCCAAGTGCTACTGATAAAAAAGCACGCATGCAGCTTTTTTCCCCCCTTAGCATATTCTTTGCTGGAAAAAAAAAGAAGGAAAAAGTGAAAGGTTACAAGTGGAATACAACAACCTTTGTCTCACAGAATAAAATCCTGGAGATGTGGCAGGTCAATTTCCAAGAACAGCTTCAACAGAAAGTGCCAAAAACAAGATTTTCATCATTTAAAAAAAGCTTTCTTGAAATATTAAATATTCTGGTGTTGTATCTATTAAATATTAAATTTGGTCTCCATGCAGTGATAATTCTAGGGGTAAATATTGTATTTATAATATTTGATAATGCTTCTTAATTTACAAACTTATAGAGCACGTAGGAAGAATTCTAAAAGGTATTCTCGACCTTCAACTCTTTTTACCACTTTTTAAAAAATATAATTCTTATTAAAATGCATTTTTGTAAAGTAAAAAGATAGATATAAACAATATTAAAAAATGCAAAGAAAAAGTGCTGAAAATAAAAGAAAGTGAGAAAAAAGCAAGAAAGACAAAATATTTAAAGAAGCTATTTCCAATCTTTGCAGCAATTATAAATATACTTAATGCCATTTCCACTCTTCTCTTCTCCCCATATTCAGCTCTTGTTAACAAATCGCCAGTTCTTTTATTCATTTTCAGCAAAAAAAATCTATAAAGGGGGCTGGGTAGGTAGGTGTTAATTGCGAATTGTAGCTTTTAAATGTTGCACACTGTTTGGAGTAACTGTGTGAGCAACTAAATAAATTCTTTAAATAAATAAATAGTATTGAGTCTTTAGTTTTTTATTTGTCTTAATTATTATTTGTATCTCATCTTTTCTTAACTACTTTTTACCACTAGTGGCATTATATTCTAAATTTTAAACTGATTCAGACTATTTCTCACCCCATACAATAGCAGATCTTAAATTACATTACAAAAGCTAGATAAGAATTCTTATTTGTCAAAAGGATTACTCCGCTCTCAGCTTCAATTATTAAATGTATTGAAAGAATAATCACACATTATCCGCATTAGATGAATTAATTACATCGCCTTACTGCATTGATAACATCGTGTCTTGTTAATTTAATATTAAGGAATCATTTACTGTTTAACATTTTAAAGCAGTACAGAGATGACCCTTGAGAAAATACCCAGCAATTGTTTATTATAAAATATGAGCTCAAGATTCAAAGTGCTAAACATAAAGTTGAATCTCTTCATAAATTGTGGCATAATTGTTTGAGACTGATAACAGTTTGAATGTCTTTTGGTGACCTTACCAGAGATGCAACATCCTGGAAAGGTGGTGCAATAAAAATTTTCAGAGGGCACAAATCTCTCTTAAAGAGAGAGAATGGACAGGGCAAGCCACTAGGATATAAATAAAGAGTACTAGCACTGATGATATTAACTAGTCTAGGTAGTGAAATGTATGCAAGAAAACAATCAGGCTCAGAGAGCACCAAGAACTCCTCTCAAAGACCAAAATGCTTGGGGTATTGTAATTTGGGAAAAAAGAGAAATAAGGAACAAGTGATGAAGTTCTATAAAGTGTTGCATAGTATGGATTAAAGTCAATGAGGAGACCTTCTTGTCCCTCTCACAAAATAAGAACTAGAACAAGTGGTCAATGAAAACAACTGAAAGGAGATTTAGAATGGATAAAAACAAGCACTTCTTCATATAGTGCATAAGCACACAATTAAACTCATTACTGCAAGATGTGGAAGCAGCCATTAATCTGATCTGCCTCTGAAAGAGGGCTTGCTGAGTTGGTGGACTCCAGAAGACAGGACTTTGCATAGTAATTAACCAAGAGATTTGGTTATGCTTGAGTTGGAGGCCATGGACTGATAAAAACTTAGAATCTTCTCCTTACAGCCACCTTTCAGACATCTGGCTGACCATTGTGAGAAATAAAATGTTGGGCTGAGTAAAATAGACCTGATCCAGCAGAACTATTCTGATTAAGTTGAAATTGTTATCTAGTTTTGAATACTGGATGTCCTAATGCCAATTTTGGGGATGTCAATGATTCTGTGTACACATTACTCTATTTGACTTTTGCAGAAGGCAATAGGGTTTTGTAAGCAAAGGGTTTCTCTATCTCTATAGTTTATTGCGGCTGGATATTAGTTGGTTAATTAACTGTTTTGTTGAATACTCCATATTTAGGTAAGGCCCTTTACATATGACCCCATAAATCATGTTGTTTGGATTTATACAACATAATAAACCCAAGTTAAACTACATTTTGGCTTAGTGCTATGTCCAAATCAAGTTACAGTGATGATGATGATGATGATGATGATGATGATGATGATGATGATGATGATGATGATGATGAATGTTAGGAATATAATCTAACGGTTGGGTTGGCAATATATAAATCATGTAACAATGTGGTATCTATTTCTTTAAATCATACTGTAAAATGCGATTGGTTGCTGTTTTCCTCAATTGGCCATAAGAGGGAGCCAGAACAACTGTTAGCTGTCTGTTTCGTTAGATGCTGGGCTGATCTGATCTGAGTATTTTGGAAGAGCCATGAACTATCATAATTTTGCAACTGCTAGCAAACTTTGTGTACTGAACTGATTATATGATACTGGACTATGTTATTTGGATGATGATATTAAAATGGTATTAGTACCACTTTATAAGGCTTTAGTAAGACCACACTTAGAATACTGCATCCAGTTTTGGTCACAATATAAAAAAATATGTTGAGATTCTGGAAAGAGTGCAGAGAAGGGTGACAAAAATGATTAGGGGACTGTAGACTAAAACATATGAAGAATGGTTGCAGGAATTTGGTATGTCTAGTGTAATGAAAAGAAGGACTAGAGGAGACATGATAGCAGTGCTTCAATATCTGAGGAGCTGCCACAAAGAAGTGGGGGTTCCAAGCACCAGAAGGCAAGACAAGAATGAATGGAACGACAAGGAGAGAAGAAACTTTAAGAAGAAATTTCCCAACACTGACAACAATTAACAGGTGGAATGGCTTGCCTTTAATAGTTGTGGGTGCTCCATCCCTGGAGGCTTTTAAGAAGAGACTGGACAGCCATGTGTCTGAAATAGTATAAAGTCTCCTATTCAAGCAGGGTTTGGACTAGAAGACCTTTGAGGTCCCTTCCAACTCTGTTATTCTATGTTCTCTGTTATTGTATGTTCAGTAATTCTACTGCTTTAAAATGTTGGCCTCCAACACTTTTTGAGGCTGGGGAAGGGGAAAAGAGGCACAGAGATATTTTCCAGTGAACTGGTGAAGCACATCACCAATGATTATCTGCAACCAATTTTGGTCACCACTCTACAAAAAAGATGTTCAGACTTTGGGAAAAGTTCATAGAAGAGCAACTAAAATGATCAATGTCCTGGAGACTAAAACGTATCACAACAGGCTACAGGATTTGGGCTTGGCTAGTCTAGAGAAAATAATTAGGGGTGCAGTATTCCAATATTTGCAGGGTTTCCACAAAGAAGAGGGGTGTGTGTGTCAAAGTATTCGTCAAAGCACCAGAGGGCATGACAAGAAACAACCGCTGGAAGCTAATCAAAGAGAGAAGCAACCTGTATTTAAGGAGAAACTTCCTAACAGTGAGTACAATTAATCAGTGGGACAGCTTGACTTTAGAAATCGTGAACGGTTCATCACTGGAAGTTTTCAAGAAGAGACTGGCCAGTCACTTGTCTGAAATGGTACTGGGTCTCCTGCTTTAGCAAGGGGTGGACTAGAAGACCTCAAGATCCCTTCAAGCTCTATTCTGATTGATTGCTTGATAAGGCAAATGTTCCTCATCAGGATATCTAATGAGGATATCAGGATAGCATCAGGATATACGATCACCAGCCTCACCCCGCAACTTCAGTTCGCACAAGCAGAAGCGGCGCTGCTACAACCTATATTCCTTTCCTCTCCGATCACGTGTAGCGGGCGGAGCTGTGCCTACGCTACTTATCACAAGCGGAAGCTGGGCGGCCTGGCCACTTTTCTTGGATGGGGTGCTGCAGGCGCCGTTTCTGCTTAGTAGTACGCTGGCTACCTTGTGATTCATGGAGCAGGGAAGCCTGGAAAAAGAGCCTTTGTTGCCACCTCCTCTACCAGGGGCTGCCAAGCGTCACCGGCTCTACTCGGGCAGGAACAGCGGAGACCTGGAGGATGATGGACACTGCTGCCTGTCCGCGGCCTCCTCGCCTCGTTCTGGCGGGCCTGGTGAGACCCGGGACAATTGGGAGTGCCTGTTGGGCTGCTTCTCAGTACTGGGAGGAGCTGGACGCTGCAGACCGAGGAAGGCTGGCGATGGAAATCTCAAACCCCCTCGCCGCTCTCCCAAGCCGGGGCTTGATCAGAATGAGTGCTCCGGGGGCTTTCGAATGAGTTTAGGATCCGATTCTTAAAAATCGTAGGTGGGATATCGGATGCCAGGTTCCAGGTCAAGTAGGGAGACTGGGATTGCTGGTCCATGGAGTGGGGGGAGCCTTGATTTTGCAGACCCACTGCAAAGTAAGTTTGGATGTGTCTCCCAGGTGTATGATTAGGAGTGCTGAGAGCTTTCGTTTCTCTCTTGGTCCTGGAGTGGATCACAGAGATTCAGTTTAGGATTGCATGGAACAGTTCGGTATGTGTGCATCAGAACAGAGTCCCAGGTTCACCTAATGCCCAGAGCCAATAGGTGATATGTTCTGAGTTAATTTAGCCTGTGGGATGAACCTGGCCGTTGGACATATGTGTAGGTGCAACCACATGGGATCAGATAGACTGGTAGCTGTGAAGATGGAGCCAGGGAACAGGGCACTTTTGCATGGTGCAGTGAAACAGCAGCTGCGGGCACCTGGAGTGATGTTATGGAGTAGATTCCAGTGTTTCTCAACCTGTCAGAGGAATTTTGGGAATTCACATATCTTAAAGATGCCAAGATTGAGAAACACTGCCCTAGATGCTTTGGATCTGCTGTGACATGAGATTAAAACCTGGTTCCTTCAATCATATCCTCTATTTCTCTCTGTTTGAGTTGTTTTTGTGAACAGAACAGCATTCTTCACGCACAAGAGGGAGGCATCAGCTAAGATCTATTTTGGTGGGGAAAGGCAGGGATCCTCAAAAGCTTTAGTACTACAAAATATTATTTCTGTTTGTAGGAAGGGCAGGGGGGGGGGGAAATCTCCAGAAGTGGAACTCAAGACTGAAAATGCTTAGTGGACTGATTTGTTGGTTGGGAGGCAATAGAATACAGGAGGACTAGATTATGCTAGAGGAGAATGGAGACTGTAGCTACCTGAAACTATGAACAGGAGCATTTCACACTGCAGTCTGCTTCTTCAGATTATACTCCTTACATACTTACATACTTGCAAAGCCAATATTGTAAGCTGAGAGGGGATAAGAAAACCTCACTAGCAGATCCCATTTTTAAAGGAAACCTCAGAAAAGTTATTTAAGAGTTGCTGAATTGCAGTTGCTAAATTAATAACCCGGTTGTTAAGTGAATCTGGCTTTCCCATTGATTTTGCTTGTTAGAAAATCACATGACCTTGGGACCTTGGAGCCATCATAAATATGAACCAGCTGTCAAACATCTGAATTTTGATCACATGCCCATGAGGATGCTGCAAAGATTGTAATTGTGAAAAACGGTCTTAAGTCATTTTTCAGTGCCATTGTAACTTTGAACAGTCACTAAATGAACTATTGTAGGTAGAGGACTTACCTGTACTTTCAAAGGCTAAATTTTAGTTGGAGCATCTGTACATTTGTTCTCCTTTTCCCAATGTGATGTTCTTCAGCTGTGTTGAATTATGGATTCCATCCCCTTCATCCATCCATCCAACTTAAAAGTTTGCATGCTTCTAATTCCAAAACAGCATTCATACAAAATTGTTGTTATGTGTTATGTTCTATAAGACTCAAATTGAGAATAAATTTTGCTGTTAGAGGTGACATAATTGCCCTCTTTCTAAATACTCTTGGAGACTGGGAGATCATAGTAATCAGTTGGGAAGTTCAAGTCATGCACAAGAGTAGTGTTACCAACCACACATTGCTGAAGAAAGTAATCCTTATCTAAGACACAAGGTCACATTATATTTTAATTGATGTTCCTGCGGTGGAATCAGTCGCTATAATTGCAATCTATCAATCTCATGTAGTCTTTGGTGACTGTTTTATAATTATTGAAACTCTGATAAAGCCTTGTCCTTTTGTAATCACATCTTTCTAATTAAGATAATTTGTTAATAAATCTTCAGATTGCTGAAAAATAGTCTTTTATTTTCATGCTGTAAGAGTTACTTTGCCTATAGTATTTCTGAAAATCTACTCCAGAGTCTTCCATTATCCACTAACTGACCATGTAACAATTGTTTTTAACATATATTGGAAACATGGATAGCAATGGCAACGACGGGCATCATGGCTTCAGAGTGATGTGGCCTTTACACAATGCAATCAATACATACCTTGACTTTATGATAGAACACAGAATTGTTCAATGGTAAGGCTGTAGACTTGCTTAAGACTGATTGGTTGATGCCTGTAGGATTTCTTCTTAGTCAAAACAATTTTGTACTTAAAATGCTATTTTTAAATATTAATTGAGTAGTGAATGAATGGATAAAATTCTTTACAGAAATGTGGAACATTACTATTAGAAACACATGCAAAATGAAGCTTCTAGATTAGAGAAGTGGGTTGAAAATAAAATAGCAATTATAAATGAGATGTAAAATTCTTCACTTAAAAGATCAATATACTTATGAGTAGAATCATGATACCTCGATGGTTCACAGCCTATGAAAGATTTTGGAATGGTAGTTGAGTGCAGAATGATTGCAAGTTAGCCTTGTTATGTGGCTATTCAAAAATTCAAAATACAAATATAGTTTTTAACTGCAACAACATAAATAGTTTTCAAACCAAATTGGTTTGCAGTGGTTGGATCTACTTCCTTTTAAAGATTCAAAGAAGGTGGATCAGGTTCAGAAAGGCAATGAAGCTAATTAGGAGATATTAAATCCTGTGAAGAGATTGAAAGAATGGGCAATACATGTAGTCCTTGATTTATAACAGTTTTTATTAAGTGACCAAATGGTCACTAAATTTGAATGTTCAAAGTTAAACAACTTTGAAAAAAGTGATTTGCGACTGTTTTTCACCCATTTCAGGATTCCCATTGTCACATGATCAAAATTTATACACTTGGCAACTGACTCATATTTATGACAGTCACAATTTGCTGGGGTCATATGATCACCTTTTGCAACCTTCTGATAAGCAGAGTCAATGGAAAATCCAGATTTTAACTGTTGCAGCATTCCCATTGTCACGTGATCAAAATGTATATGCTTGGCAACTGACTGATTTAAGATGGCTGTAGTGTCCCGGGGGGGGGGGGGAGGGTCATGTGATCACCTTTTGCGGCCTACTGACAAGCGGAGTCAATGGAGAAGCCCAATTCACTTAACCATATTACTAACTTAACGGCAGCCATTCACTTAAATGTGGCAAGAAAGTGCATAAAATGGGGAAACTCACTTAATAATTGCCTCGCAAAAGGAATTTTAGGTTCAATTGCGGTTTGAAGTCGAGAACTACCTGTGTTTAGTTTTGAGAAGAGAAGACTGAATGGCATATGATAACACTCTTTCAGCATCGAAGTGGGTCATCAAAGAATACAGACTTAGGGATTTATTTTTCAGGAAACCAAATTCCAAGTGAACATTCAAAAACTTTTCCTAATAGAACATTTTGATAGTTGGAAGCAGTTGTATGGAAAAAGAAGTTGGCCTTTCAATTGAATTATTCAGTTAAGGATAGGCCAGTTTAGTACGGAGTAAAGTCTCTCATGATTTTACAAGATGGAACAAGATTGAGCCACTTTTTCCTTTGCTGATAAACATACCTGTCAATTCCCTTGTAAAACTGGAACAAATTAAAGCTTTCCACACAGTTTGGCAGGGAGCTTTTTTGTATATTATTACATCTATTGTTTACGCCTTGTTGATGATGGAATTTATTTTTCAGAGAGGACAAGGAGACACGAGGTGTTTCCCTACCTGTCACTTTTTTCTACAATTTGATAAATAAAGGCCTGTCTAACAACCTTTTCCCCCTTTAAATGCATCCTGCCTCTAAGACTTGGAGTAAATTTTTAGGAATATATTTATGAACTAACCAGGCGTTGCCCGGGTATTTATTTATAGAGGGAAAATGTCCAGACCAAACATAATTTCTAATGTTGGATTTCCCCTTACCAGAGGGAGCTCTCTTGTAGAGTACTGTGAATCTGTTACCATGGCAGCTCCACTGTGCTGTACAGTAGAATCCCTTTTATGACAGTACAGTAGAAACCTTTTTAAGGGACAACAGACTGTATCTTAACAGTACACACAGACCAAGGGGTGTTAGGGCTGTCTTACCCCCCACAGTATTTTTTTCCAGAGTGTAAGTCATCTGCGTACCAAGTTTGGTTGAAATTGCTTGAGACATTCCAGGGTTATGCTGGAACACACACACACACACACACACACACACACACGCACACGCACATACACACAGACACACACACACACAGAGACACACACACACAGGCGCGCGCGCGCGCACACACACACACACACACACACAGAAACACAGCCATTTTCATATCTATAGAAGAAGAAGATCACATTAACATTGTAGGGAGACAAGAGTTCAACTGTGTCTCTTTAGATGTTTCATTCTCAGCATTCCATAAGAGGTATTTCCTGGAATTGTTTCTAACAGTTTGAAACGGTCTTGCTTAATACTTTAGCAGAGCGATGTTTCTGATCTCCTGTGGTGATTTCCTACTGATTTACCAATTGCTCTACTTATCTACTTATCCTAGTTATGTAGCTACCAATAAACACATATTTGTTGGGGTTAGGATATACTGAAGTTACAGAGAATAAAGCGACAAGATGAAGTAATACGTAATTTGTTGCGATCTTCTGTTACAAATGATGCTTCTTTCATATGATTTCCTTTGATCTTGTAGAAGAGGCCAACAGTAAACCATCTGCACATGATTAAGTTTTCTTAATCATATGGAACATGAACGTTCAAATCTTTTAAATATATACGGTGATTATGGGCATAAAACTTCCAAATTGGTCTAATTTGGTTGACAGCTAGTTGAGAAAGTTCTTTAATACACATCTCAGCATGTTTTTACACTTTTTATAAAGTAACCATGTGTTCATCAACAATGCAAAAGACATTGTATAAATCATTGCTTTGCCCACCCCCTAATTCTCAAATACACCTAAGGATCAACTTGTGGAATTTTCTGTTCTTAAAAATTGCAAGACTACCTTTGTCTTTTTCTTGATGTCAGTCAACAGAAGGGTGTGGAGTTTCTCCTCATTTTTTAAATTGTTCCTTGAAATAGCTTTGAATCATTAAGGTATGTTAGCTAATATGTTTGAACACTGCCAAATAAACAAAAGAATGCCATTCTATAATTATTTTACAACCATTGTTTTTTTGAATCTTGCAGTTATTGATGACCCTGACCTCTACTTCAACCAAGCTGTAGTATTCATCGAAGACGCAATTCAGGTAAATGTTTACCTGATACACACACACACACACACACACACACACACACACACTGGTCCTCCTAGTGTACTGTTTTAAGTAAAAGACTGCTAGTAAAAGCTCCAGTACTCTTCTTTCCTGCTGAAATGTTGATTTATACTTCAAAGTTTATGAGTAGATTTATCATCTACAACAGGGGTGTCAAACCTGCGGCCCATGGGCTGTATGCATCATGTGCTGGCCATGCCCACCCACGGTTTAGCAAAGGCGATATGTCACGTAATGATGACCTGTTGTCGTGAGTTTGACACCCCTGATCTATAACCTCAGATAATTCAGAATGTTTGTAAAAAAAAAAAAAATCACGTGCATGTTGTGTTTTTACATCTTTGAACAATATGGGTACTCCTCAACTTACGACCACAATTGGGAATAGAATTTCTGTTGCTAAGCAAGGCAGCTGTCAAATGAGTCACACTTAATTTTTCAACTTTATTGTGGTTCTTAAGCGAATCTCTGCAGTTGTTTAAGTGAATCACATGGTCATTAAGTGAATCTGGCTTCTCCCATTGATTCTGGTTTCTGGAGCTCACTGGGAAGGTCACAGGTTGCAATCACATAATCCCAGGATGCTGTAAATATCGTAAACACAGTCTGGTTGATAAGTACTCAAAGTTTGATCACATGACTGTGAGAATGGTGCAACTGTCATAAATGTATGGACCAATAGTAAGTCACTTTTTTCAGGGTTGTAATTTAGAACAGTCACAAAATGAATGGTTGTAAATCGAGGACTACCTGTAGTGATGGCATAGCTTCATGGCATAGCAATGGTCATGATATTGCTAGTAGCAGTGAGTCATTTATTGAATGGGCTTCCAATCAGTTAACAGGACTTTCTCTGCCTTCAGGGGCTTTTCAAAAAACGATATGGGGAAATTGTGGCAGAGAAGCCATTCGGCTGCCAGAAGGACCCTGTTTCTTTACGAGATGGGTAGCAAATTTAATAAATAAATGAAACTCACAGAAACTGTGGCCTTTGGTAAATATTCTGTAAACATGTAAAAAAGAAAGCTCTATCTGAAATGAACTAAAACAGAACTGATACATAACTGCATGTTTCATGTTTACAGAATGTCTACTTTGGCCCAAATTTGCCTAGTTATTAATAGATGTTTCCTCAATAGTGTTTACCTATAAAACTTTTAACTTCCATACTTGAGCAAATTAAAAGTGATGCTTGAATCACCTCTCTTATCTTTCACCTCTTTAGTATCGTTCTATAAATCATCGTGTGGACTCTAACTCCTTGTGGCTTTATCGGTGGTATTATTCAGAAGTTTGCCAATGGTGAGAACTCCCCCGCCCTCAATGATGTTCTGTTTCTTTGAGTAGATCAGCTGCTTTTTCTAATCCCACAAATCCTTATTGCTGCTTCTAGTTTTCAGTATTTTAGTTTTTTGCTAATTGCTTCTCTGTCAAAGATTTTTTAAAAATATGAGCCGTTTCTGTGAGGACCGAGTTGAGCTGCAGGCTTTAGTGGTCTAGATCAGGGATCGGCAACCTTAAACACTCAAAGAGCCACAAATATCCTAACCAGAAGCTCTCCTTTCAATTCTGCAGCTGACTGGAAGTCTGGTTTCCCCCACTATAGAGTCTTCTCCTAGCGTGGTGTCCTTTTCCCTCTTCCTGTACTAACTGAAAGCCCTATCAAATGTGGAGCTGACTGGCAACAGGGAGCCACAGCAGAGGGATGGGTTACTGCAGTGTTTTTCAACCACTGTGCCGTGGCACACTAGTGTGCCGTGACATAGTGTAAGGTGTGCTGTGGGAGAATTACTTTATATATAGTCAATATAGGCACAGAGTTAATTTTTTAAAACATTTTCTAATGGTGGTGTGCCTCGTGATTTTTTTCATGAAAAAAGTGTGCCTTTGCACAAAAAAGGTTGAAAAACACTGGGTTACTGACCCCGGGTCTAGATAATAGGACAAGACAATAGATTTCCTGATGCTTTGCTGGCAACTCTAGCTGGCATCTTCAGGTGATCTGTTGCCACAGGCAGATGAGCAACAATTGGCTGAGCCTTTATAAAACATGATGAGGCTTTTGCCAACTGAATTATATTTTTCCATGAAACAATGTTTTAGAAAACACATATTCCTTTATCACTTTATGACATGAAACATTTTGGAAAATGAAATTTTGGCCTTTACTCTTCCTTAATTGCCACACGTTGCCTGAGAGACCGCCTCCTGCCGATCACCTCCCACAGACCAATTAGATCTCACAGGTTAGGTCTTCTCCGGATTCTATCTGCCAGCCAATGTCGGCTGGCGACTCCCCGGGGGAGAGCCTTCTCTGTCGCAGCTCCAGCCCTCTGGAACGACCTCCCCGTGGAGATCCGGACCCTTACTACCCTTCCAGCCTTCCGCAGAGCCGTTAAGTCCTGGCTGCTCCAGCAGGCAGGGGAGCTTTCGAAATATCCAGCCCCACGGAAACTGTGACTGTTGTGTATTTTAAAGTGTTGTTTTGTTTATTTATCCCCTACTATTGTTTATTGTAAGCCGCCCGGAGTCCTTCGGGAGTGGGCGGCATACAAGACCAATAAACATCAACATCAGACACGTGTACTTTCTTTCTCTTTCAGGGTTTTGATTCTCACCATTACACTAATTCTGGCTCTTGCTTTCATTGAAGCACCTTCTTCACTTACTGTCACATCAGATGTGCGGTATCGCTCAGAAGCTTGGAAGCCTCCTTGTGGCCTGACTGAAAGCATTGAATTTCTTTGCTTCCTTGTCTTTATGGTAGACGTCTCTGTGAAGGTTAGTGAGCTCTGAGATACATGTCATATCATGTCTTGCATAACTTTGCCTGATTTTCCACCTTTTTAAGAGAAAGTTGGTGAGAAGATAGCAAATGCCCAAATGCTTTCAGTGTGCTTCCTCAGTTTCTGGAGGCTGTGAGAGTCTGGATGGGGAAGTCTATGATTCAACTCTGGCAGGATAGAAAGGGTTTAGGACCTCCTAGATCTGGAAATGTTCCACCTTTAACTCCTGCTGGTATTCCTTTTAAATACACCATATATCTTTGCATTGTAGTCCTTTGCAAAATATTTAATGTGGTTGATGCTGAAAGATGGATGCATCACAAATTGCAGTGTCTCTTTGGCACCCTCTGTGGGCTGTTATAGCTGAGTAAACAATGACTGTATCCAGAAACCACCCAGTCACCCATCATTACCTTTCTTCTGAAATACAAAAAAAGGGAGTATATCAGGATAGATTTGCTCCTTTTGCTTCTCTGGGACTTCTTGGTAGGTATAAGGATGATTATGATACAAATATCCTCTTATTTCTATGCAATTTACCAGGGTTCCAAAGTGTGGTTTCAAAGATATTATTTCAGTCATTGCAAATTAATTCTCCCAGATGCGATGGATTATTGGTTTTAAAATGTAAGTTAGCAGCCTAGGTTGATTGAGAGTTGTAATCTTAAAAGAATCCAAGTTTGGAAGAGGTTTCCAAGTTTGGAAAAGATTACACTAAAGTCTCTGTGCCTGTTTACAGCTCCAAAAATGAAATCTCAAGAAAAGTTGATTTTTGAAAGTTTAAATTAGAGGCATATTATCTGAGAACTCTCAGCCATTTGGTGAGTTCCAAATCCTGGGTTTAATCCCCAGAACTGCTCTGAAAGATGCTGCAAAATTGTAATCTTTCTTGTAAGGGAAAGATACAAGGTTAAATGTTTAGAAAGAAACCATAACAATTGCAATTAATTTAAATGCAATTTTTACACTTAAATTAAATATAGGTTTTGTTTCATCTTTTAAGCATTCCTTTTTGGAGGATAGCCCATGGCATGTTGCTCAGAAGCCCAAGTATAATGCTTCGTGAGAATATAGATGTCATATTTCGTCCCATAAATGTATACCAAATAGATCAAAGCATTCTGTCTTTAGAGACTGGGATTGGGAACATAGTCTCCAAAACTACCACATGATCAGATCTTCCATTTTCTTAATAGCTGGTTTGACTATTTACCAAAATATTATGAAATTGGATCCTTTTGCTTATGAACAGTAACCTAACTAATATTCAAATATGTTGATTCACTAGAGCTACTTAATTGGATGGGAAGAATTTCGGAAAACCAAGTGGTTAATGGCCTACATCCTGGTCCTGCTCATCTCCCTTGTAGACTGGAGCATTTCACTGAGTTCTTCCTGTCATGAAGTAAGGCGTGTGGATGCTTGGATGAATGTCAGGGAGGTAGGGAATCTATGGATTCAGAGATGGCCCATGACCATTTCGATATGGGATTGGAACAAATAAAACACTAATGCTGCTTGGTTATATACCTGCTATCGTCAGTTTGTATTCTGTGTTTACATATGAAAAACTTAGAACTAGCATGACCTCGGTCTGAATTCTGTAATAAATATGTATGATGATAATTGCAACAGCAGTAACAAATAATATGATCCTTTTAATTTTGTCCTTCCCCTAAGAAGCTCAGAATGATATATGTGATTGTACCTTCCACAATTATTTTATCCTCCTTATGCTGTTGCAAGATAAGTTTAGATTCGTTATTGAGGACTATCCAAGGAACATCGTTGATCTCCCAGGCTGAAGTATTTTAATTATTAAACCACACTGAAAACATACGGATGACTGAGCGAGGAGAAAATGGATTAAAAAATTGTGCTAATTCTCATGAAAGGAAAGGTGATGATATTAAGCAACCAGTAAATGATATCATTTAGAGAAGAAGCAAGTAGACCCTGTAACAAAATTTTGCAATGTCAGACTATCAGTCAGCCTTCTGGGTCACTGTTCCAATCATGGTATTCTGTTCTCGATACTTGAGAGACCGCCTTCTGCCAATTACCTCCCTGCGACCAATAAGATCACATAGATTAGGCCTCCTCCGTATTCCATCGGCCAGCCAATGCCGGCTGGCAACTACAAGGAGGAGGGCCTTCTCAGTAGTAGCCCCGACCCTTTGGAATGAGCTCCCCGTGGAGATTCGTACCCTCTCCACCGTCCAGGCCTTCCGCACAGCCCTTAAGAACTGGCTAGCCCGTCAGGCCTGGGGATAAGGATAGCCACCCCTCCCGAATGATGAATGTATGTTGCTTACTATTTTATTATATGTCTCTATGTCAATGTCTGTATTCCCCCTCCCTGATTTTATGTGAGCCTCCCTGAGTCCCCTCAGGGAAAAGGGCGGCCTACAAATATTAATAAAATCTCAAAATCTCAAAATTTCTCTCCTTCCATTGTTTATGCTGTATCTTCACAGCAATTTCTCCAACATACTCCAGTACACCTGTCTCCAAGCTGTACCAATACTATATGCTTGATAGCTACATGTGCCTTAGCTTGGCATGTCGAGGGCCACAGAAGATGCATATCCTATGCAAATTTGTCAGGATAGTTAAAAAATGTTAAATGTATCTGGTAACTGATACGCTAATAACTTAGTTAAAACAATCAACCACACTAACTTATGTACAGAGCAATAGCTCTTTATACAGAAAGCAGATTTTCATTTCGATGGGCTCGTTCATCTGCTTTTTAAGATAATTTTATTCTGCAGTAGTTTTTAGGACTCGACAAATCTTGATTTTGACTTAGGAGGGTCACAAGTGAAAATTAATTCTGCAAGGGGTTTCTCCCTAATTCTTACTGTGCAATAGAGAGATTTGGATGAGGCTTTGCCACTTGATGAATGAAGTTTGATGCTTTTCTTTTGTCCATTTGTTAGTCAGATGACTGCATTGGGTGAAGGATCATGGGTTTTATTTGAATTTGTGGTTACTGCAGTCATACATAATGATTGTTGAATTAATGGCAGAATTAATGTAAAGGTGTTGTTCTGGTTTTGTGGTCATTACTAAATGTTTTCTTTTTTTAGAACCTGAGGATAAGACGTATCCTTCGACCTTTCTTCCTTCTCCAGAATTCTTCAATGATGAAAAAAACACTAAAAAGCATCAAGAGAACATTGCCAGAAATTACAAGGTATGTAACAATATGTAATGCCTGCTAGAGATAAGCCAAATTTATATTTTGGTAGTAGAAATTTGGGCAACATTTATCATGGCAATAATTGAGCACTTTTCCAGAAGTAAAACACCACAAACACTTATTATTCTGGAAGATTTCCTTCAGGAAAACTCCAAAAGCTGATGAATTTGGGTAGTTTGAGGAAAAGCCAAATGATCTACTGGTCCCTCAAATATTCCAGTGTTGTGGCCCGCCAGTGGAGCTGGCAGCAGAGTTCGACAATGAGGAGATTGGGGAGGAGCATGGGCCAATCCTGGGGCTGAGAAAAGCTCAGATGAGGGCTCTGCATTGGAGGCAGAGAGGGAGCTAGACAGCAGTGAGGCAGAGGGACAGCTGGAGCCTGTTCCCAGTGTGCACATGCGCAGAGCTGCCAGAAGACAAGAACAACTAAGAAAGCAGGGTCGATTTAGGAGTAAAGCCGCACCTTGGAGGTGATTGGCCCCTCCCATAGGAAACAAAAGATTAGTGAATGGGGAGTGGGCTTTTGCAGAAAACAATTTGTTCATTCAGTTGTTTCAAGAGTGGAAAGTTTTGTTTGTGACAATAAGAGACTCCGTGCCAAGATTTTCCTTGCCCTGCGTTTGGAAAGTAGTTATCTGGCAGCTCTCCAAACGAGATAAGTTTCATGTAGATAAATATTCCCCTGAAAGACTGCTAAGCCTTGCTGACTGTGAATGAAAGGAATTCACAGTCGTGTAAATAAAAGAGGTTTTGCTGGGACCAAGACTCCGCTTCTTGCTTTTTAAGGAAGCCTGAGTGAGAACATGGACCTTCAAAACACACATCCCTAGTATTTGCCAGTTTCTAATAAATACATTCTTTCACATTATACTAACATTTGAGAAAGAAAACAATGGAAAGCTGAATACATTTTGGTTGGAACTAGTGCTGGAATAATGAAGATGCTGCAAAGAGCGGCAGTGATGACGTTCTCCTGTTCATCTGGTAGTAAGATTTCTGCAGCTGAGACTTTGGTGATACAGTCTGCTCTCACGTGTGAAAAATTCTTCATTGCCACTTGAAGATGCTCACTAAAGTAGTGTTACCTCTTTCTTAGTTTTAGATGCATTTGACTTATTTTCTTCATTTGACACATTTTCTTCTATATATATATATAAAACTTCTGACTGTTGTCTGTGGCATCTCTTTCCCTACATATGTCTTGTGTTGTGATGAAGGAATAATGTTGCATTATATTTTCTCCCTAATAGTGTTATGCTGCTCTTAGCTGTTCACCTGTTTCTCTTTACCATGTTTGGCATGCTGCTGTTTGCTCGGACAAAAGTAAGTAACACATGTAATGAAATCTTGGTTCTTTGTATAGGACAAAACAGTTGCTTATATATAAATATAGATGTATAAAAAGAGGTATAATTTTTAAAAAATAAATATTTTTCCCTGAAATGTAAATTCTCCCATGTCATGTGTTAGGCATAACATTATGATAAATCTGGGCAACTTTTTTCCCCTTGCTCATCATTTTACTTGATAATTATTCATACCATTGTCACATTGTCAGTAAAATTACAAGACACGATTCTTTCCTGCATCTTACATTCCCTGGTAGAGCAGAACTAAAGAACTTCTGCATTTTATGTGAAGGGCAATTTGATAGCTGAGATCTGCCAGCTTTTCCTTGTCATTCTCCTGAACATTTTCTGAATTCTTTCTAGAAAGTTGTGGATAAGATATTAATCCCCTTCTGTAATTTTTCACCATTCTCATCTCTGCTTTTGCCGCTCTGTTTTCCCCTTAATTTTTGCATTTGTTAAGGTTGTATGTCAAGATTCCTTCCTGATCATAGGGAGCCATTTTTTAAAATTCACTTTATTGAAAAACTACCAGTCTGCCTGAAGCAACTGCAAGAGAAGTAATTGGGTTGATTATCTTCGGCTGTATAAACTAGATTCCTTTCAGACATTAAACAAAATATGTATTTGGTACTTGATTGGATTGAATGGGTGGCCAAAGGTCACAGTGCATAGCTCTTAAATGCCTTTGATTGGTTACTCTTTGGATCTCTATGGTTAGGATGCCCAACAGGATAAAGAGTGGCAAGGATATTTTCATAATTTGACAGATTCATTGACTTCATTGCTGGTACTGTTGACAACTGCGAACAATCCAGATGGTAAGGATTCTTTTCCAAAAATATTTTCCTCTTCCTTCTTATATTGTAGCTAACCTCAGAGATTCTACATTCTTTAGGGACATTTTACTCCTCCCCCCCCCCAGAAAAGTCTATATAAATGACTTTGCTTTCTCTCATATGCTGATCCAGTTTCTATAAAAACATTTAATAATTAATGTGCGGAATTCATTATCATAAGAACTAGAGATAGTAACTAAGTTTGAGGTTGTTCAAAGGATACCTTCACTGAGAACAGGTCTACCAAGAGCTGCTGTCTTACTTCTGATTTGGGGGTAAAATTTATATATTTGTTTACGTAGATTTAAAGACTGCCTGTTTCCCAAGGATCTCTCCCTATATTAGTTGTTCCCTTCTTTTTGGCATTTCTGAGATATTTTTTGGCAGATGAAGATAAGACTTGGCATGATCAAATGGGCCTTTGTAATGTATTGCGTAGCTTCTAACTCAAACCAGGAATTGCAGACCCTCATTTGCGTTAGCTAGCGATGAGTTCCTGGATAATAGTTCCTGAAATGAGTTTCACTGTTAAAAGCTACATAGGTCTCTGTTTAAGGATTGGTAGCACATTATTACCTTAAACCTGACATTTCTTAAACCTGATTTATTTGTTTTTTTAACTATTTGACAGTGATGATTCCTGCGTATTCTAGGAATCGAGCATATTGCATCTTCTTTATACTCTTCACTGTAATAGGTAAGTTGATCGTTTCTTTGAATAGAAGACCCACAGAAGCCATGCAGTGTAAACTCATTCTTTTCCATGTGATGGTAATTGCAGAATGTGCATAAAAGTGAATAGCTAAATGGACGTGTGACTGAAGATATAAGGGAAAGACTATAAAGGCAACCAAAGGACTATCTTTCTGGTTGCTAGTCAATTCTGCTCTTAAGCTTTGAGAGCTACAGTCTGCTTAAGCAGGAAAGGAAGCCTTCACTAGTTTTATTGGAAACTTATAAATAGCAATAGCACTTAGACTTATATACGGCTTCACAGTGCTTTACAGCCCTCTTTAAGTGGTTTACAGACTCAGCATATTGCGCCCAACAGTCTGAGTCCCCATTTTACTGACCTCAAAAGGATGGAAGGCTGAGTCAACTTTGAACCTGGTGAGATTTGAACTGCTGAACTACTGGCAATCAGCAGTCAGCAAAAGTAGCCTGCAGTACTGAACTCTTAACAACTGTGCCACCACAGCTCCTAAATGCAGCTTATAAGCTTCCCTAGGAAATGCATCAGAGGAGAACGTGTGTCCTAGCAGGTTGTAATTAGGACAGGAAGCCATGGAAAAGAAATTTGAAATACAACTAATCCTGAGCTTCTGTAGAGAAGCTGTAAGTAGTTGATTCTGGACTAGGGGAATTCACAGTAGATATTTCCATTACACTCCCGGAGTCTTTTGAGATGTTCAAAATGTTGGCAGAAAATTAGGGATTCCGTCTTGTCCAGGATGGTAGTCCAGAGAAAAGGCTGTAGAGAAGCAAACATATTAATTGGCAATGTTTTATGAGAAAGTTTTCAAGACACTGTAGAGCTAACATGTGTCTGTATAACACAATCCTGTGACATTTATATAGTTTGTTTTCAATGTAATTGGTGATTCATACTTCCCAGTACTGGGTTATTAGGTTCTCCTAATAATTTATGAGGGTTGCATTTGCTCTTCCGCAGGCAATTTACTGTCACTATATTTTGTATTACAAGTAAGTAAGCAAGGATTGTGCCATAATTGCTCAAGTATTCTCTTTAAGTTATGTGTTCAGATTGGGTAGAAAGTAAAGATTGAGTTAGTGCTTTGTTTTAGTTTTCAGGAAGAAAACAAACAAAACTTTACTGTTGCCTAAAAAAAAATAAGACAATTTCATATTTTTACAGGAAACTTATTTTTGATGAACTTGTTGACAGCAATAATATACAATCAGTTTCGGGGATATCTTTTGGTAAGTGATGTTTAACAAATGTTACAATTTATCATGGTTTAAAAATGCTAAATTAGAGTTCAGACTACTGAATAGGAAATTGTAGTGTTTGATGTCATGGCCACTGGAATAGCAAATAGCAATAGCAATAACAGCCCTCTCTAAGCAGTTTACAGAGCCAGCATGTTGCCCCCAACAATCTGGGTCCTTATTTTACCCACCTTGGAAGGATGGAAGGCTGCAGTGGTGGGTTGCAAGTGGTATGCCCAGGTACGAGCATACCGGTACCTGCCGGGAGCACCGGGTACCATTCCGGTATGGTGTTCTGGAGAGCCCACCCACCTACTCGCCCTCCTTACCTGTATTTGAGCTCTTTGGCACTTCCGCGCATAGAGCGTACAGCGCTTGTTTGACACTCCCCCAAGCAGCTGGAGCATCACGGAGGCATCGCAGAACATCGCAGGAGGTAAGGACGCATGCGTGCGTGCTGCACGCGTTCATGTGGCGGATGCTGGGCCCCGTTTCACCGTACTGGTTGCAATGGGATCCGGAACCAACCACTGGAAGGCTGTGCCAAATTTGAGCCTCGTGAGGTTCGAACTGCCAAATTGCAGGCAGCTGGCAGTCAGCAGAATTAGCCTGCAGTACTGCATTCTAACCACTGTGTCATCATGGCTCTCACCATGAAATGGTATAGATACAATTGAGACCTTACAAACATCATATTCTTGAACTTGAACTTCTGCTATGGAGGAAAATGCTGCCCCTATGTCAACATTGTGACCATGATTTATGAATTTGAATGCCTGCACAGACTAGTGGTTGTCCTATTGTGATGATGATTGTGACCTACTTCTTGTGTGAAAGGAATTTTACCCTTAAATGGGTACAATTATAATTATACAATTATATAAATGGGTACAAATATAATCACTAAAATGGTGAATGGGCATTTTTCAGCAAGATATTTGCTCATTCCATAATTCTGGTATTGTAATTACAATCCTGAAAGGATAGGATTAGATTATATATTTCAAATGTCCAGCATGTATCTTTTCCAAAGTTCTTTTTATATGACATGATTTCCCCAATGAGGTGAAGTTTCTCCTACTTGATTTCTAGACACTGCTCTATTTCTAGACAGCCTCTGTTTCTAGTCTTCTCAGATTATAGAAACAAGAATTAATATAATATCCATTGCATAAACAAAATGTAATCAACATGTAGTGAAAAATTAACAAAAAGTGTAATGATCTGAGCTTATATAGATTTCAACATAATATAGAAATCAACATTGATATTTTGTTAGCTGGAACATTTCATCTGAACATATGAATTTGTTAGAAATTCTGTTTTATTATATAGAAATGGTAGCAGAGGATTATATAGCCATAAAGATTGATAGCAGAGGACGGTTACATAGCCATACAGATCAAATAAAGTATATAGTGTATGGTCACCTTAGGACTTGCTTAACAGTTTCAACTATTACAGAAAACTCTTTAGAACAAAACGAACCATAGATGCAAACTAAACACTGCCATCTACTGGCTGAATAACTCTGTAGTTGTTGCAATACAAAATACATTCTAACATGTACTTCAACAGAATTACATTCAGTGAAAACCTATATAAACACGCATAAAAAGAGTTTCCTCTACAAGGCTTGTCTTAACTATGTCATTCACATTGGCCCTTTGAATTACGGTTATATTTCCTCATTATTTGAAATAAGACTGATAGGTTTCCTTTCTGTATGCAATACAATATTTTCTTCAACTTCCAGGTTGTTTTTTTAAAATATTGGATAAACTTTGGTTAATGGAAACAAGTTAATTTTTCATTAATCACTGTGCTGATGCTATACTGGTGATATTTCCAGTATATGGACTGAACATTTTCTCTTGAATAGGAATAGTGCTAAACATTTTTCCATGTTTTAATCTGTCACACAGTTTACATGTCCTTCTTTTGCTTTTCATTAGCCTCTATTAGTTGTTGAGTATTGGTCTTTGGGTATCACAAAAAGGGGGAATGGAGCCACCTGTGGTATCTATCTTTGGCTCTGCAGTATGTCAGAAGGTGACTTCTTTTTCAGGAGATTCATATTCATAATTCCTTTGAATTAATATTGAGAAATTTAAGAAGTATATAGTTGGATAATATTAATTTCCTTTCTAGCCATCCTGATTTTGTACTTCTGGCAAAACCAAGATTCATATCTTTCGGTTTTAATAATTGCTGCGTCAAAACATTCTGTAACTTTATATTTCATAGTAATGGCCCAGTGGTGGGTTTCAATTTTTTTTGGAACCTCTTCTGTAGGTGTGGCCTGCTTTCCGGGTCCACTGGTGGAACCTCTTCTAACCGGTTCGGTAGATTTGACGAACCGGTTCTACCGAATAGGTGCGAACTGGTAGGATCCCACCTCTGTAATGGCTTATATAAATATCTGTTGGACTAATTGTCTGTATCTTTCTTCTGTTAATTTCAATAGGCTTTCTTTTCATATATTTTTCTAGAAATCGGTTCAGTCATCGCTTTTCCGGAGACGCTTGGGAATCCGGGCTGCCTTTGAAGTTCTTTGTTGTTTGAAAGATACTGAGATCAATAAAAATATGTAAGTGAAAGACACCTTAAAGAACTGGTGGAAAATTGGTTTACTTTATTGATTAGCCCTGGGGCCATATCAAAGTGCAGAGTTCCAGGCACAAATTATTACTAAAATCTGATAAAAACAATTTAAACTGGAATTGGATAAAATACAATTTAAAATGAAATTGGAATAAAATACAATAATTTAATATATAGAGAAATAAAATGTGATAAAATTATATTTTGGTATCACCCCTACAATCTACCCCAATCAGTCCCATATATGCCTATGTCAGCTGAACCCTTTTGTTCATGTGCTGTGCTATGCTGTGTTAAATTCAAATTAATAATTGTGAATCATTATGCACAAGATGTGTTTGTGTGAAGGATGAACAGCAGAAGGTTTATGTGGTTTATGCTTTCCTAGTTTTGAGTGTCCACTTTCCCATATATTCTGCTTTTGGTTTCCTAGCTTGAGTGTCCAATCTGAAGCTCTTCTTCAAGTCCTCAAGAAAGTGAAAATGGATTCCTATTGCAAAGAAGCAATAATTAGGGTAGGACATCATTTTTAGTTAAGTATGTATTACTTTAGTTTGTTTTAAAGATACTGTTTTTACCGACCCATGAAATCTGTATGATACATTCCTGTTTCTGTCCCATGTGCAGAAGCTTGAATCTTGTCCGCCAGGAGGACTGTCGGCTATTCAGTTTCAGACACTTTTTGATGAACTTGACAAGCATAAAGTTAAAGAGGTATGAGACTAGCTATTGTTGATGTGATTTATATAAACTTGTGAGCTCTAAATACTTAAATCAGTCTAGATATGTAATGAAGTTGAAAAACAGTTCTTGGCGATATCAAGAAATTGGACATATTTTATAGTGGTACCCACCGTGCTTTTAAGTATGCTTAAAACATGCTTGAAGACTCACATTTTTCTATTGGCTATTCCTAGCTGGTGCTTTTACCTACTATTTCTCTTCTCCTGTAGCACTGTTGTAAAACCACTTTGAAATTCTGTACAATAGAAGGTGGAAGAATGGGGCAAAACTCAGTTAACAAATGTCTCACTTAGCAACATAAATTTTGGGTTCAGTTATGGTCGTAAGTCGAGAACTACCAGTAGTGCTTTCAATAGACATTGCTCAGGCATATGCATCAAGCTGATGGAGTAGTATGCCCTTTTCAGACAATATCCCAGGGCCACATTTTCTTAAAGGGATCCTGAAAAAATAGTTCCTGACTTTTTTATGCTGCTTTCTTTTCAGCGTCCTCCCAAACCAGATTATCAGTCACCCTTCTTACGACGAGTTCAGTTTATCTTTGGTCACGACTATTTTGGATATTTAGGAAACGTGGTAGCACTAGCAAATATTTCCTGTGTATGCGTAAGTATATGATGCCATTCGAAGTAGCGTTTTCTCTTTATTACGAAAATTCTTTCCATATTGTATGTAAGAAAAATACTTAAGAAAAGTATTTAAAGTTATTAAGAAATCTCTAATCATTTTAGGTAAGTTAGTTTCATCTGATCCACAGAAGAATATAGGAGGCCTAGATTAAAGTTCCAGCATCCTGCTATGGTTTACACCACAAGCAGAAGATTGAAACAATGATCTGAAGCCATATCAGATAACTTATAAAAACAATTATAATCAATACATTGCTTATCTGTTCTCATTTGTTACAAATAGCTAAGGGCTGGCCTGATGTCTTTATTTTATTTTTGCAACTGTGTGAGATAAATTAGTTTGAGGCTATGCAACTGCCCTG
The DNA here is from genome assembly GCF_051295495.1 of Thamnophis sirtalis. Taxonomy (NCBI): domain Eukaryota; kingdom Metazoa; phylum Chordata; class Lepidosauria; order Squamata; family Natricidae; genus Thamnophis; species Thamnophis sirtalis. The sequence goes on from NW_028261381.1 coordinate 95,225,624, forward strand.
CTGTATCTTAAAACCTAGATTTCCCTAGTCATGGTCAGATATTTTATCCAATGGCTTTGCTGATATTCATGTTTGCAATTGTATATAAGCAGGACCTTGTGGGGGTAGCCTAGCACTGTGTTCCAGAATGTTATAGGCCTGATAGTTTTCTATAAGACATTGTGCCCTTAGATTATTTGAGGAGTCAAATAAAAGGCAGTTCAGTGACTAGTTCATATAGGACTGGTGGGATTAGCTTAGAAAACCTTCTGGAGAGTTGATTGGCATGCAGATGTAATAACTTTGTATCTAACAAATAGTAGTCAGTTGGTTGACTAATATTTTCCCTAGACTGTAATTTTTCATGGCTACTTTATATGTTCTAGATCAGGGGTGTCAAACTCACGGCCTGCAGGCCGGAAGCGTCACGTGCTGGCCCCGCCCACCCCCACCTTAGTGAAAGGGGGGAAAAGTCCTGATACGTCACGTGATGACGACGTGATGACGTGAGTTTGATAGCCCTGTTCTAGATGCACCACTTAATGTACTACGATTATTTTGCCTCTGATAACCTGTGAACATTTTCCTTTCCAGGGAATCATGGTAATAGATGCAGATAAGCCACCTGCTCTGCGAGATGACTTTTTTTTAGGGGTAAGTCCATCTATTCCCACGAGACCCTGTTCTTTTTTTTTTTTTTGCATAATATTTTTTTATTTCTGTTTCATTCTATACAATCACATGTTTACTGTGCATAACCGGGGCATATAACATTGAGTAATAAACACAGCCCTCACTTGTATAGAAAATGCCCCCTACAATACAAACCGAATATGCCACCTTGACCCACCATACACCCTCTTTCAACCCCCTCCAACTTTCATTCTTTTTTCTCACATACCCCTCTACACCTACTTCCCCTCCCCCTCTATCTAACCCTAACCCTATCACTCCCTCTCTTAATCCATTCCCTCCCTTCCTTCTCCTCCTCCTCTCTCTCACTCTCTCCACCCTCCTTCTTCTTTCACTCAGCTCCTCCCTTCGGTATACTTCTATTACCTTCCAATATATTCGGTTTGTTCTGTTTTAACACTAACATTAAAAAGCCACAGTATACAAGTGCAATCATGTACTTTAAAATTTAACACATATTATGTTTCCCCCCTCCCCCCCTTCCCCTAGATCCCCACCTCCCTTCCCTCCCCCCGACTTCCCAGAGCCCATACATGGTATAACTTTTTGACAATCACAGTCTAAAATATCTCTACATTGATCTCAGCTTCTTACTGTTACCCAAATTTTAAACAGTTTAAGTTATTACTGATACTAAGCATAAGCTATCTGGAGTTTCTTAATCCCATATTTACTTTGTGTATAATCAATCCATTTTTTCCAGTCTCGTTTATATCTCTCATTTGAGTGTTCTTTGAGATATGCTGAAATTTTTGCCATTTCGGCTAAGTTTATAACTTTCAAAGTCCATTCTTGAATTGTAGGCAAGTCTTTCTTCTTCCAATATTGCGCCACCAAGAGTCTTGCTGCCGTTATTAAGTACAGAACCAAATTAGTCTCTGCTGCCGTAAAGTCAATACATATATCTAGTAAAAACAGCTGGGGGGTGAATTTTATCCTTTTTTTGAAGATATTTTGCAGGATCCACCATATTTTTATCCAAAATGCCTTAACATTACGACATGTCCACCATATATGAAAATATGTAGCATCAAGAGAACCACATCTCCAACATTTAGGCTGAACATTCGGATACATAGAAGCAAGCTTTTTGGGATCTAAGTGCCATCTATAAAACATCTTATAAAATTTTTCTCTCAGATTTTGTGCTTGTGTAAATTTCACATTTCTTACCCAAATTCTTTCCATGTGTCCAGCATTATTGGTTCCTCAATATTCTGAGCCCATTTTATCATACAGTCCTTAATCAGTTCCGTTTCAGAATCCATCTGTATTAATACATTGTATATCCTCTTTATATGCATTGAGCTTTGATCTCTTATTTGTTTAAACAAATTATCCTCAACTTTTACAAAGCCAATTTTTTGATCTGTTTTCCACCTGGCCTGTAGTTGACCATACTGAAACCACGTTTGAACTACCTTCTCTTCTTTAAGTACCTCTAAAGATTTTAATTGCAACACCCCTCTTTCTAAAATAAGAAGTTGTCTATAGCAGTGTTTTTCAACCACTGTGCCGTGGCACACTAGTGTGCCGTGACATAGTGTAAGGTGTGCCGTGGGAGAATTACTTTATATATAGTCAATATAGGCACAGAGTTAAAAAATTTTAACATTTTCTAATGGTGGTGTGCCTTGTGATTTTTTTCATGAAAAAAAGTGTGCCTTTGCACAAAAAAGGTTGAAAAACACTGGTCTATAGGTGGTTCTATCGTGTTTTTGTTCTGTATTCATATTTTCAATTGCATGTCTAGGAATTGCCCACATGGGCAATTTATCATTTAGTTTGTGTTGGTATTTTTTCCAGACCCGCAATAAAGCATTTCTTAAAATATGATTTTTAAAATTCTTATCCAGTTTTTTGTTAAATAACAAGTAAGCATGCCAACCATATACAAAGTCGTGTCCCTCGATATTCAATATTCTATCATTGGTTAAATGAGTCCAATCACTAATTGCAGATAATACCACTGCATCATAGTATAATTTGAAATTAGGTAATTTCAATCCTCCTCTTTCACGTGTATCTTGCATTATTTTCATCTTTACCCTCGGCTTCTTTCCTGCCCATACAAATTTGTTGATACCCTTCTGCCATTCTAAAAGATTCACATCTCTTTTAAGTATTGGTAACATTTGAAAAAGAAATAAAATTTTTGGTAAAATGTTCATTTTCACTGCCGCTATCCTACCCAGCAAAGACAAATGCAGTTTCTCCCACCTTTTCAACTCCAACTGTATACTATGCCAAAGTGGTTCATAATTATGCTTATATAATTTCCCATTTGAGGTTAAAATATTAACTCCAAGATATTTAACTTTTTTAACTACCTCACATCTTAGCATCGCTCCCAGTTCTTCCTTCTGTTTGATATTCATATTTATAGCTAATACTTTGGTTTTTCCTAAATTTATTTTAAATCCCGAGACTTGACCATATTGATTGATCGTATTCATTAAGACCCTACTGGATTCCTGCGGTTGTTCCAATATTATAACCAGGTCATCCGCAAATGCGTGGACTCTGTATTCTTGCTGTCTAATCTTAATCCCTTTTAGACTGCCCAAGCCCCGTATCTTATTCAACAATACTTCCAAGGTTATAATAAACAATAATGGGGACAGAGGACAGCCCTGTCTTGTACCTTTTTCAATTTGAAAGGAGTCTGTTAGACTTCCATTGACTATGATCTGGGCTGTTTGCTGCTGATATATTGCACCAATTGACCGTAAAAAGCTATCTCCTATATGCATTTTTTGCAATATCTTCAGCAGGAATTGCCAATTAACTCGATCAAAGGCTTTCTCAGCATCCAAAAATATAAATGCGGCCGGGATTTGATTGTTCTTTCCCAGGTATTCTAAAGCGTTAATAATTAATCTAACATTGCTCTTCATCTGTCTGCCCTGTATAAAACCAGTTTGATCGGTATGTATCAATTGTTGAATAACCACCATTAGCCTATTTGCTAATATTTTAGTAAAAATTTTATAATCTACATTGAGTAGTGAAATGGGTCTATAATTTTTTGGCTGAGTAAGATCTTGATCTTCTTTGGGTATCAACGATATGAACGCTGTCTTCCACGAAGGGGGCACTTTCCCTCCCGATTGGATTTTATTGAATAATTCTCTGAGAGGTTCTACCATTTCTAACTGTAGGTTTTTATAGTAAACAGCTGTTAAACCATCTGTACCTGGTGCTTTCCCTAACTTTAATTGTTTGATTGCCTGCAGGATTTCCCCAGAGGTTATTGGTTGATTCAGCTTGTGCCTATGTTCTTCTCTAACTAGGGGGATTTTCTCTTTATCTAAGTATTTATCTATGTCTATGTCCCTAATTTTATCCCCTTTGTACAACTCTGTAAAAAATTCTTGAAATGCCTTTTGGATCTCTTCCTGTTGAAAAACTTCCTTCCCTCTGTAACACAATTTGGATACATTTCGAGCTTTCCTTTTTTTCCTAATCTGATAAGCCAACCAGCGTTGCAAAAAGTATTATGTTTGGCATATAATAAACTGGTGGCTACCTGGTCAGAGATCAGCATATCAAACTGGGATTTTAATATAGAAATTGTTTCCTTAATCTTTATATCACCTGGGTTCAATGTTAATTCTGACTCTTTCCCTTTAATTTCCTCTTCCAATTCTTTTCGTTTTTGCCCTTGTTTGTGTCTATGTATTTTGTTTATGTTCATTAGTACTCCTCTCATATACGCTTTGCTTGCATCCCATACATATTCCATAGATGTACCCTTATTCATATTAAGAACAAAATATTCAGATAACAATTTTTTACAATCCTTAATATACTTTTCATATCTAAATAAATTTTCATTCAACCTCCAAGACCTTCTTGCCTGGACTACCCTTCCCAATTCCATCCAAACTGGGTTATGATCCGAAAGAACTCTCGCCATAATCTTTGTCTTCTTCACCCTAGAAAGTAAATCATTAGTAATTAGTACAAAATCAATCCTTGAAAGAGATTGATGTCTGTCGGAAAAGAAGGTAAAGTCATATTCTTCTGCATGCCTTTCACGCCAAACATCTCGCAATTCGAAGTCGTCCATCATGTCAAAAAAGGATTTGGGTAACTTAGCTCGAAGTTTGGTGTTCGGGCGAGATGTCTTCTTATCTCTTTTGGTATCAATCACGCCATACGAGACCCTGTTCTTGTTAGTCTCTAAAAGCTCTGATTTGAATTGCACTCATTCTCTCTTTTTTCAAGGTTACAAACTGTTTCTTTATTTTGTACTACCTTCTGGAAATGTTGCTGAAATTAGTGGCCTTGGGATTAAAAAGATATTTATCCTATCCAAGCAACATCTTTGATGGACTTCTGACTTTGGTTCTGATGGTAAGTGTCATGGAATTGTTTCCATTCTGGAAGTGGGGGAAGCTCATAAAGATATTCCTTTGAGCTTTATGAAAACCTCTTTTATCGTTTCTGAGGCCATGTTTCCTTTTTTCTAAGTGGCTGTGTATGTCGTTCTTTGTATGTGTGCAAATAGCAGTAGCACTTAGGTGTATATACCATTTCACAGTGTTTTAGAGACCCCCAAAAATCTGGTTCTTCATTTTACCAACCTTGAGCTGGTGAGAATTGAATTGCCAAACTCCTGGCAGTCAGCAGAAGTAGCAATAGCAATAGCAATAGCAATAGCAGTAGACTTATATACCGCTTCATAGGCCTTTCAGGCCTCTCTAAGCGGTTTACAGAGAGTCAGCATATTGCCCCCAACAATCTGGGTCCTCATTTTACCCACCTCGGAAGGATGGAAGGCTGAGTCAACCCTGAGCCGGTGAGATTTGAACCGCTGACCTGCTGATGTAGCAGTAGCCTGCAGTGCTGCATTTAACCACTGCGCCACCAAGTAGCCTGCAGTACTGCATTCTAACCACTATGTCACCACGGCTCTTAAATAAGAGAGTTGGAGGTGTGTATGTAGGTATATATGTATATATATAGTATGCACATATGTGAGGATAGGTAGATGTGAATCAACTCACTCTTCAAATGAGATGTTTGATAGGAAATTAACTGTATTTAGTACTCATTGATTGAATGATAATTAATTTAATATTTTGCCTAGCATTGCCCTTATAATTTCATTTCAGGCTAGGATGCATGCATGTAGACTTTTTTTTTAACCCTACTAATTTTGTGGAAGGGGAAGGGGGTGAGGTTCATCTTAAATTCAGAATTGTCTTCCTTTTGAATTAACAACTTCTTATTGAGTTTTTTATTGTTCATTTTCCTTCCCTATGTTATACTTGAATAATATTAATTTCTAATGAGTGGATCTGACCAAATTATGAACAAATTGACTTCTTAATCTCTTCTTCCTCGCATCCTTCTCCCCCCCCCATCTTTTCCCAGCTCTTGAACAACTTTGAAGGTCATTGCAGAGGCTGCTCAGATAGGAAATCATTTGGCTAGCTTTGCTTGCTTTTGCTGATAGATGGACATGTTACACCGCAATCAGTTATAGTTTTTTTATTTTTTACTTCTTCTTTTCTCAAAGGTTTTGGAGGTTTCCACATTTGCTGTATATGGGTTTCCTCATCCAGGCTGGTATGTGTCCTTAGTAAGCAATGTTTGGTTGCTTTGGAATTGGTTTCTGCAGCAGTGTGTTCTAGTAACAGCTGATTATGTTCTGTTGAAATATTGGAATGGAAAAATTCAAAAGCAGAAGTTCTTACATTGTGCAAAATGACCTTTTTTTCTGACTGATTCAATCTTTTGGAAGTATTTTAAAAGGGTGCGAATACAAGCTCTATGTTTCTACAGAGAAAAGACTACAATATTGGGATTTTGCCACACAGCATTTATATTGTATGCCTCGGTAGGGAAACCTTATAAAAAGGAGTTAAAAAAATAAAAAGTTGTATAGACCTATCAGATCACAACACCTTTAAAACTGTTGCAAATATGTGTAAACTTCATCCTATTATATTTAACCTTGAAATAATGACAACAAAATCTTTCAAGGATGGAGACTAATGGTTAAGATTCAGGCTATTTTATATGGACTTGGTTTTTTCTTTTTTCAACATCTGGCATGGCTAAAATTATGTTTTGGTTGATTGAAAGAGCAACCGCTTTTAATGTTGCGGGTGCTCCCCTCTGTTCCCCCCCCTCGCAAATCTCTTTTTCTGTTTTCCTAGGAGACCTGAAATGTTGGGCTTGCTGTCTCTATGGGACATGGTTCGTCTAGCAAATATGCTGATTGTGTTCAGATTTTTACGGATCATCCCAAACATTACAGTAATTCCATTTTTTGGGGGTGTAGATTTTAAGTTTGCTTTTCTCTCTTAGAATGCCAAAAAAATAAACATGCAAATTATTCTTTTCTCCACCCCACCCCCCACCCCACCTCCAAAGTTCATGTCTTTAGTTGCCAGTACACTGCTGGATCTAGTGAAAAACATAAGAACCTTTGCAGGAATTTTGGTGGTAAGTAAAAAAACAACAACAAGATTGATTTGTGCCTCTTTGTTTATTCCGTCAAGTATGAAATAATTTTTCTCAAGAAACATTGGCAATTTGTGGAAAGGGATGTTGGCGACCCTGTTGTTTCAATAAATAAATCAAATAGGTTTTTTTTAAAAAAAAATAGGGGCTGCCCATCCACTCTAACTTTCTATCTCTTTTTTTCTGTCTAACACTGGACTTGACCAAGCACACAGTACACAGATGATAATAGCTTTATCTGGATGGGACTCCCCTAGGTTTATAGGCATAAATCTATTGTTAAATTTTTTTTAAAGAAGACATAGACTAAGAATGAGCTGTGAACTTCCAGGATTTATGGGATACTAAGAGCAGCTGACTAATGGAAAACTAACTTGTCAGCTAAAGAGACTGTAATCTGTACCAATATATACCTAGTTTTTTTGTTGGGGGGGGGAATGAATGAGAGGCATACTTCGAACCTAAAAAATACTTCCCCGAGAAAGAGGATATTTCTAGATGCAGGGATATTTTCACAGATAAATGATGCCTTTTATATTTTCCACATTTCCTTTCTCTCTTGTATTCCTGTTAAAGTATTCAGGCAATGAGCTCCAAATGTAAGTTGCCATGTAGGAGAGCATCAGAAGACATTATAGTGGGAGGGTTACAGGGATACCCATGAGGCCTGTTTAGGGCGCGTCAAATTTCTCAATGTTCAGTTTCCAATCCTCAGGAGTACTCAAAAGTTGTGAATACCTTGGGGATTGTAAAGATGTTTTGGTTACTTTAATTTATATGTGCTTGGTAAGTAACTACATAAATATAGCTTTTAACACTTTGTTTCATGCTGGTTGGAGTCTTTAATTGTGTTGCTTTTAAGGAACAGTGTTTTGCACAGTGAGGATAAATTGAGTCCTGCAGAGTTAATATAGACTAAGGGCAGACTAGGTGTCAGTGGAGAAGCAAAGCTATCCTTGCAAGCCTTCTACAGATTTCAGGAGTACTTCAGGAATGGACAAAAATATTTTGTGATTTAAAAAAAAAAGAAATTAAAGAAGGAAAATGCTTATTGATATTTAGACAAGGTTTGGGAACCAGAGAAATTAAAGGACAAGATCCCGATAACTTATAAACATTTCAAAACATCCAATCATAGGGTGCTATTTGCTTTTAAGGTTTTTAAAAAAAATATTTTGAATGGAAAATTTTGGGGAAGGAGGAATTTCCCCCCAGTCTTATTTATTTGCTCTCACCAAGACATTCAGCTATGAAAAAGGTAGGAGCCATGTAAGAATTGTTGAAATTCTCCATGTACCAAATTATTCATACAGCATATGGTATTTGTCAGGGGTGGGTTTCAACCGGTTCGCGGCGGTCCCCGCGAACCGGTTGGTCGGCGAACCCGGAAGTAAGTAACTTCCGGGAACGGCGAAGGGCCCACCCGCCCACCCACGCTCCTTACCCGGTTTGGCGAGTTCTGCGCTTCCACGCATGCGCAGGACGCATACAGCGCCTGCACGATCCTCCAGGAGCAGCTGGAGCATTGCACAGACGCTAGTACGCATGCGTGCACTGCGCACGTGCATGAGGACGCTGCCGGCCCCGTTCCAACCGAACCGGTTGGAACGGGACGAGAAACCCACCCCTGGTATTTGTGTATGTGTGTGTGTGTGTGTTTGCATGCACACCTTTGGAACAGTCTTAGATCCTAGCAACTACTGTACTGGAGAGGTCTCTGTAGTTCGCAACATTTTTGGAAGTGGTTTGTCATTGCTTCTGTAGTTGAGGAGAGAGTGACTGATCCAAAATCACCCATCTGGCTTTGTGACTAAGGCAGAACTATAATTCACAGTCTCCTGATTTCCAGGTTGGTGTCTTTAATCACTATACCCACAGACAGACTGACACTCTGTTTTCAGCTCTCATTTTCTCAAAAGAAAAAAACTAATAATTAAAGTATAAGCAGTCCTCAACTTAAGACCATAATTGGGATTGGAATTTCCATCATAAGCCAGAACAGTCATAAAGTGTGTGACAGGACCTGTGTCAGCATTCCAAATATCATGCAGAATTAAATCAGAGTCTAAGGCAAAGCAATCCTTAAAGTTTCAATTTAATAAAACAGACATGTTGGCAACCATCTGTGGAATCCCAATTCTGAACAATTCCTGGGATACCACCCAGTTGAAAGTTCATGATCTTATCCCCATACCCATAAATCCATCACATGGTCCAATCTTCTTCGCCCATGCTGACATCTCCACCCAGCTGGTTCCGGTCAGGTGTAGAGGTGCGGAGACAAAAGTTGACCTTGGGCTTCTAGAAAAGAATGACAACAACACATTCCACAATTCTACTCCTTTCCATTTCCCCCCTCCCAACTACTACACTAATGAAACAGCATAGTGAAATAATAGAAAGTGTGGCAGGCCAAAGATCCTAAAAGGAACATAACTATAGGCCTGACAACCTGGTTTTCCAGCCATTTTATCACAGTTGTTAAGTGAATCATTGTGGTCATTAAGTGATTCATGCATTTGTTAAATGAATCCAGTTCCCCCAATTGAGTTTTGTTTGTCAGAAGCTCGCTGGGAAGGTTGCAAGTCACAATCACGTGGCCTCAAAATCCTGCGACTGACATTAATGAGAGCCAGTAGCCAAGACCCACATTGCGATCACATGATTGCAGGGATGTTGCAACCATCATTGCAACATTCCTGCAACAGGTGCATGTAGTTTAATTTGGAACTAGTAGTTTACCAGAATGTTTTCTTTTACTTAGTCATGTGTATGGATGTGGGATTTCTTGTCTCTCATCCAAGTAGTTTTAATATTCTGGGATTAGCAAAGATCAGTTAGATGTTGTCATTAAAATACCTCTTGCCTTAGAGTGACCCAGAGTTTTCTATTGGATGTTACCTTGTTTCCCCAAAAATAAGACAGGTCTTTTGACCCCCGAAATTAGTGCTTGGCCTTATTTTGGGGGAGATCTTATTATTTTTGAGGTGCAGGAGGCGGTAAATGTAGTCACCTCATGGCTGCTGCTGTGTTGCAATATTTTCATTGAGGGCTTATTTTCGGGAGAGGGCTTATTTTAGCGCATGCGCTCAAAAGTCTGATTGGGCTTATTATCTAGGGAGGTCTTATTTTGGGAGGAACAGGGTATATAGTAAATGTAGTGAACGTTATTGGACAATTCCACAAGTTTGCAACAGAGGGAGAAAGAGAATCATTCTAATTCTATCAGCTGTTATGGTCTCAGTTAAATAGCTTCTATCCTTATTTTTTTCTGTTCACTTGTGGTCTTTCTGAGAATCATATCTTTAAATATTAATACCTGAATTTGATTCTCCTACTTGTTCTTCATTTCCTTATATCTGGTTATTATTAATGGATCCTTTGAATTATAATCAGGATCCGTTATATTTCAAAGTGGTCAGTATTGACTCTCTGTTTCCCTCTCTCTGTGTCTCTCTTTCTCTCTTTTTTTCTCTTTCTCCAGTTGGAGAAACGCTTCTTGTTGCTTTGAGACATGCAATTATTTGTGTGCATTTGTTAAAATATATTATCTAATTCATTTTAAGAGATTTACATAATAATTAATTGGAGTTTCTATGATTATCACAAGTAGGACAGTTCCACCTATTGGCAGATTTATGCATTGCAGGTTGAAAATAATCCAGTGCAATTAAAATCTTTCAAATAGTTTGGCAGATAATTCATGGGATCTTTCCATAACAGAGACATAAATACCAACAATTTTCCCAGGCTCACTGAAATGTTTATCTTCCTTAAAGCAAGGCCAGAAATAATATGTAATAGACATACAATTTGTGTATGCCACATATTAATACTTTTCTAAGTGACTGTTAGATTTGCTGAGATACATTTTATTCCTTAAAAAAATAGACCCCATAGATAACATTTGAATGCATTTATCGGACCATTTTTATAAAAATAAGTTGACATCTAAAAAAAAAACTACATATAGATGTTATGATGCTTTTCTGCCAGAAAGCACTTAGTGCCAGAGGTGGGTTGCAAATCCCAGCGCTACCAGTTTGTTCGTGCTCGTGCTCACCTGCGCAGAACAATCCGGGCAGGTGGGTGGAGCCTCCCGCCACCGCCACTACCGGTTCGCCTGATCCAGGCCGAACTGGGAGCAACCCATCTCTGCTTAGTGCCCATCTGAAAATCAGGGTAATGAGAATCACAGTGAAGTAATTAATTGTTTGAAGGAACATCTATTATGTGCAGAAGCACTACAGCCTACCTGGACATGCTGTATTTATAGGAATAGTAGTATATAACGTTTAGGTTATTGGGATATTTGGCTGCAGCACCCCAAACAATGTGAGTGGAGAAGGTGTTATAACATTAGGAAGAGCATTACAGAGTTAGAAACCATATGAATAGGAACATGATTTAAATTTTCTGGATTATATCTACTTTTAAGATTGCCAAACAAGACTCTTTTGCACATTTGCTGTCTTTATTCCCCCTCTATTTTTATAATTCAAAGTTAACAATTCTTTTTGTGTTCCTGGAAAATATAAGTTTGACTACGACAAGTCCAGGTAACGGGACAAGACATACGTTAAGTGTAACCCTGGATTTGCCAGTTGCTGTTTCTCCAGAGCAATGCAGTGATTTTCAGCAAATGCTTTGTGCAGTCTGTTGATAGCTCTGAACAAAAAAATGGCGCAACTGTATTTATGTAAATGAATGAGCATCAAATCATGGGGTCACTCTCCTGGAAGTGTGATGCAGACAGTAGTATAAGCTTAAGCAACAGGGAGGGGAAATCAGAGTTCAACGATAATCCATACCTCTGATTTATTACATCAACTAAATGAACCTTACACTGTGTTGTTGCAAAGTTCTCAGTTGGCTTCAGTTTCATGTCAACTTTTCTTTCAGGTGGCTTTCTATGCATTTGCAATAATTGGCATGGAGCTATTTGGAGGAACCATCACTCCCATGGGCAATGTCAGGTAAGATGGGAAATTAGCATGCCATTCCTGCTTGCAAGAAGGCCAGAAAATACAGTTGGCTTATATAGCCTCAGCATGGAAATAGATCTGTAAAACTTCTAAATGTTAATAACAACAGCCCAATTGTGGTGTTTCTTGTGCAAATAAGGCTAATTTATAAGATAGTTCTTGATTTAACGATGACAATTGGGTCTGGAACTTCCATTGGTAAGCAAAGTGGTTGTCCAGTGAGTCTCACCCCATTTACAACATTTTTGTCACAGTTCCCACCTTGATTGTTCAGTAAACTATATTCATTAAGTGAATCTAGCTTTCCCCCTTAATTTGGTTTGTTGAAACTAGCAGGGAAGATTGCAAATGGAGATCACATGACCCTGGAACACAGCTACTGTCATAAATAAATGCCAGTTGCCAAGCACCTAGATGTTGATCATGTGGCTATGGAGATGCTGCAATGGTTGTGGATGTAAGGACCGGTTGTAAGTCACTCTTTCAGTGCTGTTGTAACTTTGAATGGTGGTTAAACAAATGGTTATCCGAGAACTACCTACATAAGACTACAGAGAGAGGAGAGGATTTTTAAATTTGAATCAGCTGCAGCATCCTGAAATCAAGTGATTTGTGATCTTTTTCTGCCAATTTTTGGACAAAAATGATTGTTGGGGAAGCTGCACCCACTTCACAACTCCATGAATAACATTGTAAAAAATAGGGCTGTCTCAATTACAACTGCAATGACTTACAACAGAAATTCCAGTCCCAGTAAGTTGAGGAATACCTGTATTTCTTGAATTTAAAGTTAATGCTTCTGCTCCAACATCTGGCTGACTGTTTATCTTTCTCATTATATTCTTTTAGTTCTGAAGCATCTTATTCTTTTTTTAATCCTGTCTACATTTTTAATAGATTTAAAATCTCCAGACTTAATTTTCCTCTTCATTTTAAGAAATCTAAAAGTATACTTATGGTAAAAGAATCTGCCAATTTAACATTTGATCTGTGCAGTGCCACATTGCATACAGCGATGAAATAATTTCTAGTTGTTTATTATTCCATTATAGTTTTGTAAATACAACTGTCAAGTGTGGCACTTTTGAACAACTGGAGTATTGGCCAAACAACTTTGATGATTTTGCTGTGAGTATTATTCAATATGTATTAATTAGTTGCTTTAATTACTATTTTCTTTTCTACTTATGACTATAACTTTGTTGCTTGCCTCTTTACAATTTATATTGTTTTATTTAGTTTCCTAGTACAATTTATGTTGATTCTGTCACTAAGTGTTGTATCCTATGATTTATAATGAATATATTTTTATGATGCTTATGATTTATCACTTACAGCTTTTATGTACAATGAAAGCTTATGCATTGAAGACAAATTCCTTTTGTGTCCAATCACACTTAGACAATAAAGAATTCTATTCTGTTCTGTTTTGTTCCGTTCCATCCCTTCCCATCCCTATCCCTATCCCTATCCCTTATCCCTTATCCCTATCCCTATCCCTATCCCTATTCTAGTTTGTTGTCTTGATAGCTCTACATTTTCTCTTATATTTTCTGAAATTCTCATAATAGAGTAATGTGCACTACAACTACTTCTCTTATCCCTAATATAGGCAGCATTAGTGACTTTGTGGGATGTGATGGTTGTGAACAACTGGCAGGTTTTCTTGGAGGCATATTCCAGATATACATCTCCGTGAGTAATGAATTAAAGCTATGCCTTTTGCAATACATTTGGTATCCTAATGCAGACATGAACTTCTCCAAGATTATCAGACAGTCTCCATTTAAAAAAAAAAAAATCTGCACTTTATCTTGTACCATATACTCTGTTTTGCTACTTTCTTGGCCTATGCAGAAACAGCAAAACCAGGATCCCTACTACATGATAGACTCATCATTGTAGTTAGTTTTACAATGTATGGTCCTTAATACTCAGCAAACTCCATTCCCTCTTAGTCAGTGGTGTGATACGACCAGTATGCCCCGGTATGGGCATACCAATGCCTGCTGGGAGCAGCAGGTACCTTTCCTGTACGGTGCTCCGGAGGGCCTGCCCACCCGCCCTCCTTACCTGTATTTGAGCCGATCAGGGCTTTCGCGCACGCACATGGAGCATATAGCATCTGTGCGATGCTCCGCCGAGCAGCTGGAGTGTTGGGGGCGGTAAGTACTCATGTGCGCACTGTGCGTGTGCTGCACGCATGCACATGGTGGATGCCTGGCCCTGTTGCAGCGTACTGGTTGCAACGGGATCCGGAACCCACCACTGCTCTTAGTACTGATGATGTTATCTAGTTGGGTAGTGAAATGTCTGCAAAATAACAACCACGCTCAGAAAGTCCCAAGGACCCCACAGATGAACTCTGAGCTATATATATAGCATCCTCTATTAGTTTTATGCTGTCAGACAAAGTGAAAAATAGAGTGGGAATATGTTGGTTGCCTATTCTGGAGCACTGCCAGGATAAACCATCAATCAGCAATAGTATACTAAGGGGTATAGATGATATTTTTTTTAAAAAGTGAATTATGATACATAAACTGCAAAATCTAGAAATGATAATGGTCTTAATTAGATTAGAACATATGAGCAATAGAGTATGGAGATCGTCAATCGTCCGGGTCATGGTTGTCCCAAAGGTGCTTGTTTCCAAAAAGCAACTGGACTTTCTGGTTTTTTTCTTTTAAAAACATTTTGTTTTTCATCCAAGAAACTTCTTTAGTTCTTCTTCAGAGAAGTGAAATGATTTCAAAGTTTAAAAAAACAAACAAACCAAGGAAGTCCAATTGGCTTTTGTAAAAAGCACCTTTGGGATGAGCAGTGGAGTGGATTTAGATTGTATCCAGAGGGATATTTAGGAAAAAAAATCGTCAAGAAAATTCTAGAGCCAGAAAAGGAATGCTAAAAGGCACAAGAAACCGTATTTTTCGGAGTATAAGACGCTACGGTGTATAAGACGCACCAAGGTTTTGAAGAGGCATTTAAAAAAAAAAAATAGGTAGGTAGATAGAGGGATAGAGAGAGAGAGAAAGAGAGAAATACAATAGGTAGGGAGAGAGAGAGGGAGTAGTTAGGTAATTAGGTAGATAAAGGGATACAGAGAGAGAGAGAGAAATAGAGTCAGAAATACAGTAGGTAGGTAGGGATAGAGAGAGAGTGTGTAGGTAGGTAGATAGAGGGATAGAGAGAGAGAAATAGAGATAGAGAGAAATATAGTAGATAGGTAGGTGTTTCTTCTGGCACAGCACTTGATCAATGTAATTCTCATCAATCAGTTAAAGAGCTTTCCGAAAGGGGGAAAAAAGTTTTTGCACTCTGCAAACCTCCCCAAAACGGCCCATTTTTCATGAAAACGGGCCCGTTTCTTTTTTTAAAAAAGGCATGAATAACCTGGGGGGGGGGCTTGCTGAGTGCTCTTGGGGGAGGGGCAAAAACCGCCCCATTTCTTGTCAAAAAAACCCTGCATGCATAGCCTTATGGACGCTTATAGAGTGCTGCGGGGGGCTGGGGGAGGGGCAAAAAGGTTGGTTTTTCGCTCATTTCTGCCCCCCCCCAGCCCCAAGGAGCTCTCTAAAAGCCTCCACAAGGGTATACACGGCCATTTTGGTGAAGGTGCGGGGCTTCGGGAGGCAAAAAATGCTATAATGGGTGTATAAGCACCCAGATTTTCAGCCTCTTTTGAGGAAAAAAGGTGCGTCTTATATTCCGAAAAATACACTAAGTGGCAGGAATAATTCATCTATGAGAATACAAGGATGTGGACCTTTTTAATTTGTAAAAGTAACTGGAAGGAGTACCAGACAGGAAATGTGTGGTGTGCTACAGGTCAAACAGCGCAGGGAATTCTAAGACTGCAATTGTAATAATAGGCATGACTTGATTTTATCCTTTTTTTTTCTTTTACAGCTGGTCAAAATTGTACTTTGTCACCTGGTGGCTGACTTCCTCTGTCATCTGGGTCAATCTTTTTATAGCCTTGCTTTTAGAGGTAAGGCTTGACTAGTCATCCAAAGCGATAGGCCTGAAGAACACATGAGCATTTACGGGTGGTTTCACTTGGAGTAGCAAATTGCATTTATGGGTGGTTTCACTTGGACTGGCAAATCTCCTGATGTCACAGTAGGATGGACAGCATATACTAAGTTATCTGGAAAAAAATATATTTTTAAATCGGGTTACTAGAGTTGAAAGTCAGTGACTTTCCATGGAAGCCCCTTACACACCCACACACACACCCCTTTAATATTGGTCTCAAGCTTTACATATTATTATTGATGACACTTATCTTGAGCACCTTATGTTGGGCTACTTTGAGTTGATTTGTAAGCAGAGGTGGTATTTTGCCGGTTCGTCCTGGTTCAGGCAAACTGGTAGTGGCGGTGGCGGAGCACTTGCCCAGACATCATCATGGATGCTGTGCACATGCGCAGAAGATTCTGCGCATGCACAGAAGAACTGTGTGCAAGCGCTCCCGGTTCCAAACTGGTAGCAAAGATTGGAGCATTTCATGCCTATTTGTAAGGTATTTACTTTGAAACTGGTAGCAAAGATTGGAGCATTTCATGCCTGTTTGTAAGGTATTTACTTTGAATTGTTAATAAAGAAAGGAAGTACGCCGTCCGTAGAAATTGGTGCAGCAGCTTCCCTTAAATCTTCTAGAACTGAATTGTCCCTCTTTCAAGCCCCAAATTTCAACACAGTTATAATTTTGTTGCTGTGACTTCCACAAATAGCTATCTCTGATTATATGCTAATCACATGAATTGGCTACGTGCCTTGAGTTTTTTAAAAAAAGAAAATTTTGCAAATGAATTGAGTAGGAGGCTTCTCTCTTATGAAATGGTGTTGGTTTCCTCTTCTTCAATTGCAGAATTTTATTCATAAATGGGATCGTCGCTGCCATAGGCCATCTCTCTCAGAAGTCGAATATCAAATGACGGTGGAACTCCTCTTCAGGTACAAGCGCAGCAATGTAGCCGCTTTATATTTTTAATTGAGAAAAGAAACTTACTGAGGACTAGAGTGGGACAAATGTGCATTTTTTATTTTTTTTTTACTGCCAAGGCTAAAGGAGAAGGAAGCACTCCAAGGAGAAACAGCAGCAAGGGATCCATATAGAGAGTGCCAGAATTTAGAGCATGTTGCCCTATTTTTGTTATCTTATTAAGAGGTAGTCCTCAACAATTGAGTCCAAAATTTCTGTTGCTAAGTGAGACATTTGTTAAGCACTTTTTGCCCCATTTTATGACCTTTCTCGCCATACTTGTTAAATTAATCATTGCAGTTAAGTGAGTGCAGTGGTGGGTTCCGAAGCCCATTGCAACCAATACGGTGCAACGGGGCCCAGCGTCCACCACATGAACGCACGCAGCAGGCGTGCACACGTCCTTACCTCGTGCGACACCTCCACAATGCTCCAGCTGCTCGGCGGAGCATCGTGCAGGAGCCGTATGGTACCTGGTGCTCCCGGCAGGCACCAGTATGCCCATACCGGGGGAGCATACCACCTGCAACCCACCACCAAGTTAGTCACACGGTTGTTAAGTGAATCTGGCTTCCCCATTGATTTTAGAAGGTCACAAAAGGGGATGGAGTGACCATGAGGATGCTGCAACAGTCGTAAATGTGAAAGAAGCCCTAAATCACTTTTTTCACTGCTGTTGTAACTTCGAATGGTCACTAAATGAACTGCTGTAAATCGGGGACTACCTTTATATGATAATCTACCGCAAGGGTTTCCAACCTTGGCAAATTTAAGACTTTTGGACTTCAACTCCCAGAATTCCTCAGCCAGTGAAGCTTGGCAGTTGAAGTCCACAAGACTTAAAGTTGCCAAGGTTGGAGACCCCTGCTCTAGCGAAGTTGCTAGGTAATCTATTTTAAAATAAAGCAAAAATATAATTTTGCATATGAAGTTATCTATTGGGAATTGAGTCATGAATGATGGACTACAGAGGCTTTTAATGTTGAAAGTTAGTGTTGAAGGCCTAGGGAAGTTATTTCTGGTGTGTACAAATATGTACAATGTCTGTCCTAAGACACTGGCTCTGCTATTTTTCAGTGATTCTGGCTTGTTCTTACAGGGATGTTTTAGAAGAACCAACGGAGGAAGAATTGATTGCAAGACTTCACCAGCATCCACATATGCATCTATATAGATGACATCTAGCTGGAAATGGCCATCCAGCCTCATCATCCCTGCATGCAGGTTTTAGAGCTAAAGAGAACTCTTAATTTCTTTCTAGAAAGTGCGCTAAAATCTTGATTTTAATTTTGACCGTTGCCTACAATAGACGGTCTTTAAAGGACACTTGGGTTCACTTTAAACATATTTTTAAAATCCTAATTTGACTTCCTTTTAAGTTGATTTATGGAGTAAAGAATTAGGGGGTATTAAATGCTTTTAAGAAAGAGAAATGGATCAGTGATACTGCACTTTATAGTAAATGTGGTGGAAGATAAATAATCAAATCTACTGGTCCGGTGTAGCGCTACAGATAATACAAAATGCAAACCTACTACAGAGGCAAACTTCCTTTTTTAATATTTGTTGTGTGACGTACCAGGGCAGTGCCTTATTGTTTGCAAAAGTGTTTTAGTAAATGTCTAAATGTTTCAAATACAGGATAAAAGTTTAAAACCTAAAGTTAGGGATTCATATAAAAAGTTGTTATGTGTTCCACTGTGGCAAGCTATTTTAGAAAGAAGAAGGATACAATTCTAGTTTTAATATCTGCCCAAATCTTCATAGCAACTTCATGTGAATATCACTTCAGCCCTTGGTTGACTGCAGGGTGGATTTGATTTAAATCAAGTCTATTTCAATCATGATTTCAATCATGATTTCAATCACTAATAAAAAGGCTTGATTTAAATCAACATGATTTAAATCATAATTTTTAAAGAGCAACTGTCACCTCTGTCCCATAGCAACTCCTCCTCAGACGTGCTGTTGATTCACTGACAGCCCCAATATTGCAGAATTTACAGCCTCATGCTACATAACTAAGCTCCATTTCATGCTGAATAAGCTAAATTATTAATGTATCTTAAATAGGAAACTATAGATTTTTATTCCAAAAGCATTTTATTAAAACAAATTTGATAAAAATTAAAAAAAATGTGATTTTTAAAATATTTTTTTTAAAAAAACCATTGATTTTTATCCACCCTGGTTGACTGTATGTTACATTAATGATGTGCCAAGCAGCCTTTCGGGACTTGAATTCATGACATTTAGGTGCTTAATGTTTTGTCTCCCTGCTCCTCTAATCCCCTTCCTTATCAGGTTCAGCTCTTGTAATTTTGAGGTAATCTAGACCAGGGGTGTCAAACTCATGTCATCACGGCAGCGTCATGTGACGTATCAGGACTTTCCCCCACTTTGCTAAACCGGGTGTGGGCGTGGCCATGATGCATCTGGCCTGCAGGCCACGAGTTTGACATCTCTGATCTAGACTAAAACCATTGTGGGAAGAGAACCGGTTACAATCCCTATTTCTTGTTTGAGGCTCAACTTTGCCTTGTTTTCCCTTTTTGGGTGAAGCCTGATCTGTGTGTCATTGCTGAAATAAGTAATGGAGAGGAAAAGAGTTGAAATAATTGGCTTTATCTTTATTGAGTTTTGTAACTGTCCACTTGTATTGTGGCAAACATTTTGTGAGTACACCCCAACCCATTTTGCGAGAACATTTCTGACACATAGACATTATTCAAAAGGCACTCATCGACCATAAAATTTGGGCACCTAATAAAAATGCAACATTGTTTCATGTGAGTAAAAACAAAATTATAGAAATTAAGTCCCTTAGTCCTTTTAATCATATCAATTTATTTGAGTTGGCTATTTTATGATTCCATCAGGTGTTATGTAAAACATCTATTGGTGTGACTCCCTGAGATTTTTATGTCTTTGACCTGAAAAGATGATCCATCTAGATTAACCCAATTTAGTGTATTATAGAGCTTCCATTCTATTATTAAATTATTCATTCAGGGATGCTATATAGAATTATTCTTCTATTTTCTGTCTAACTCCTGAATTTTTTCATCAATGCTGAAAGGGAAATTCTTTTGACACTAAAGAATTTGATTAAATAACTATGGTCATCTCAAGGTGGCGCAGTGGTTAAATGCAGCACTGCAGGCTGACTGCTAGATCAGCAGTTCAGCGGTTCAAATCTCACCGGCTCAGGGTTGACTCAGCCTTCCATCCTTCCGAGGTGGGTAAAATGAGGACCCAGATTGTTGTTGGGGGCAATATGCTGACTCTGTAAACCGCTTAGAGAGGCCTGAAAGGCCTATGAAGCGGTATATAAGTCTACTGTTATTGCTATTATTGCTACTATTGCTATTAATTAAAAATGCATTGAAATATTAATTCTCTTCCTTAGGCAACATAGTTCTGTGTATATAATATATGTAATGTTTCTCAACCTCAGCAACTTTAAGATACGTGGAAATGCCTGAGTAATTCTGACAGCTGAAGTCCACATATCTTAAAGTTGATGAGATTGAAAAACATTGACATATATAAAGGCCATGTTTTACTTAACCCAATTTTCTGGGTCCACACAACATACTGACCCATTAATTCATCAGGTAGGCTGGTTCATATAATAGTTTGCTTTAAAAGTGTGCAAGAGATTTTGCAGTGAGATGTTTTTTGCATGAACTCACACAGAGTGCAGAAGTGCTGGTTTTGTACATTCCAAAAAATATTGATCTCAAAACAGTGCAGCTTCCAGAAGCCTCAAAACAATTTTTGAGTGCTCATTATAGGGACATTTGTGAAGTTTTATACTTGAAATAGTTCAAAATGAAATTGGTGTAGCCTAAGGCCAAACCCTTAGTCTTCTAGAAATTGAATGTTTCTTTTCTGGACCATGCTGATTTAAGGATGCTCCAGTGATTTCACAAAAGTTAATCCTCTGAACTGGAATCAGTTTGTGGTGTTCCAAACACGATCCTGTCTTGTTTTATGCAGAGCATCATAAAGTCATTCTGGAAAAATGTTACATTTTACAGTGGTAGATTTTTGGCCCTATTAGCCTATAATGTGATTGCTACTTTTTAGTTTATTGTGTCATGCAAACGCAGATCAGTTTTGTATTTTTTGATTTAAATAAAAGAGGAAGCGATAGTTAAGAGATAGCTGTATTAATCTCTAAGGATATCTTTCTCCCAAGTATTTTTTTCCTTTAAAATGCAAAGTCATTTTGGATTTGCGGAGAACGTGCCAGTGTATCCAGATGGATTTTGTTTCTTTTGAGAAATGTTAAATGGAGAACAAATATAGCAGCTACTGCTAGACATTTTTCTAAAAAAAAAAAGATTGAGTTATTCCCTACTTCCCTTAAATAAGAATTAATTAATAACAAGATAAGTAAATATTAAAGTAGAAAAACAATGTTTTCCATGTCACACAAAATTTGGAAGCTGAAAGACTGGTATACCACTCTTGCATCTCTGAGTGACCATCTAGGAAAATATTTATTAAACAGTTGCTTAAACAGAAAATAATATTAAACAGTTATTGATCAATAGCCATTTCATTTGCTATGATCTGCATTTCTGATGTGCATTCATTTGGATATATTTTCTTTGTTAATAGAGTTCCTACTTTCAAAAAGAAAATCCTTTCTTTACTATATTACTGATCGATTGCATTTTGAATATTACCCTTCTTTAAAAATTCTTTTACACAAAGAGAGTTAAAGAAGAGCAACGAGGCTGTACCCTTTCTCTGAAATATTAAATCTATTTTATGCTACTAATATATACTAACTAGATATTTATAGCTACAGAAACTGGCATTCTTTTCAGCCCAGAGTTTTCATAGCTTACTTCAACAGTGAGGACCTATTGGTACTCCAGATGATGTTGATGGTAGCATCTTTCACTATTAGCTGTATTTCTAGGGCTGTTGAAATAGCTTCAGGAGGACAATTCCCCTATCTCTGGCTTTGGTTTATTTTTTGGGCATCAGTAACAACTATTACGAACAACATGATTCTTTATGGAACGTTTCTTTAATTTTAAGCTTAAGAAAAATAAGTGTTGTTCTCTACTCAGGATAGCAAGTATAACTTCCAAACATTCTTCATGCTATGTTTTTCTTCCAGTGGTGCAATTTGGGCAATTCAGTGCTCCAGGTTTACCAGTGCAATATAATTTTGAATGTCTCATGCTCTGAGAACATATGAAGAAACCACTAAAGTTACTTGCATATTATGAAGTTTTATGTATTAACTTGGAAAAAAAAGGAAATTGTAAAATGTATCTATGTGAGTCCTTTTTTAAGAGCACAGATATATGTAATTAAAATATTTTTGAAACAGTTGGTGTTTTATAAATTATTTTGTGTTTCTACTAGCATTAAATCTGAAGTCCCGAATCGCAAGCAGTTTGGCTTTCTTAATGCATAATGGTAATGATTGCCCTTTTGCTGTTGGAGCTTAGATTTAGAGCAAGGGAGTCCGATCTTGGCAACTTTTAAGATTTGTGGACTTCTGTTCCCAGAATTCTTCAGCCAGTATAGCTGGCTGGGAATTCTGGGAATTGAAGTCCATAAGTCCTAAAGTTGACACAGTTAAACATCCCTGGTTTAGAGTAAAACTGCCAATATGTAAATCATATAACAGCATCATAGCATCAGACAGATATTGCACAGTTTCTACAGATTAGTTTTGAACGAAAAATCATCCACTACATGGTACAGTACAATGGAGGTATTGCTCCCTTGTTGTCTAAGTTGTTGCTTCACATAAACGGAGTGTGTATCATACATACACACTTGATAGTAATAGTTTTTTCTGTTATCCTGCAATTGTTAGGGAGATAATACCTGGCTCAGTTCCTCTCCTCCCATTATTTTTACATTTACAACAATCCTGTTGGTTAGGTTGAACAGCAATGGCATATGAATCTAATCATTGTCTTAAAAAGGAATGTATGAATTCTTCAGTGACTGAGGTTTGATGCTTCCAAGAAACTTGTATAGAGTATTAACTGGGGTTGTTTCTTAATTTGAAAATTTTGTCTTTGGATATATTTTCTTGCAAACATTTTGTCTTCATTTAACTGCATTTTCTAAATACAGGCAATCCTCACATGACTACAAGCTGTGCAACATACCAAGGGAGTTTACATGAAAATAAGAAGAAACATCTTCTGAACATACTTTTAAGCCCAACTATTTCTGAGTCATACTTTTTATTAGGAATGCAGCATTCTTCTACCCGCTTAGGAAAGCATTTTGCAGTGATAAGAAAATCATGGAAGTTTCTGCGTCTTTTATAAATAAAAAATTACAAAAATGGAAGCTGTAAAAAAAGATGTTGAGACTAGAAAGAGTGCAGAGAAGAGCAACATAGATAATTAGGGACTGGAGGCTAAAACATATAAAGAATGGTTTCTGGAACTGGGTATGTCTAGTCTGATGAAAAGGACTAGGAGTGACATGATAGCAGTGTTCCAATATTTCAGGGGTTGCCATGAAGAACGGGGTCAAGCTATTCTTCAAAGCGCCTGAGGACAGGACAAGAAGCAATGGGTGGAAACTAATCAAGGAGAGAAGCAACCTAAAACTAAGGAGAAATTTCCTGACAGAACAATTAATCAGTGGAACAACTTTCCACCAAAAGTTGTAAATGCTAAACACTGAAGGTTTTTAAGAAGAGATTGGATACTCAATTGTATGAAATGGATTAGAATTTCCTGTCTAAGCAGGGGTTTGGACTAGAAGACCTCCAGGGTCCCTTCCAACTCTGTTATTCTATTTAAGATGGGGAAATGCTGCTGCTCTTGCTGTTGATGTCAGATCTATATGGGTGATTCATTTTGTAAACCACTTGATGCTGAATGTAAAAACTTGCTGTAGATATTTTTTCATCTTGAGAGAAAAATGTCAGGCACTTTCCCTTTTATACTATGCTTTTTCTTGCTATTCAGTACATAAAGCAGCTGAAATAATTTGAGTGCCTGAAACAAGCAATAAAGAACTCGGGATGGGGGAGGAAGAGAGAGAGGGAGAGGGAGGGAGGGAGGGAGGGGGAGAGAGAGAGAAGAGAGAGAGAGAGAGAATCTTGTCTAACAATGATATGGAAAACGGAGGCCACATAGTTAAAATCTTCAGATCGACCATGATTCCTTGAATCCAGTATTGGCAGTATAATTATTTTTGCTTGGGAACATATTTTAGCCATATTACTTCTTCCAAAGATGGCCAATTCTGTTTTTGAGTTATAGCTTCCTTTCTGATAGTGGTGACAAATGACTGGACCACCCACTCTAGCTGTACATTGCCTCCCCCTGCTTTAAACAGATAATCTTCAGAGTGTTGCCAATCCGGTCAAGGACAAATGAAAAGTAATTTCCCCTCCTATTTTAAATGTACTGATCTGACTGCACAATGAGCCACAATATGTACATATATAAGCAGGCACATTACAACACACACATACTCACACGTATTAAACAAGAGAACAATGATGTTTTGGATGGGTCTCATAAAAATCAAGATGGCTACAACCCAAAGTGGCAAAGGAAGAAGAGCATTACATCAGAAAACTAGTCAGATCTCCAAAGTAGATTACTTTGTGCTTTAGATTGTGGGCTCAATAATCTGCTTTTATTCTACCCAAATTAAGTACAATAACAGACCATGGATAATTTGTCCTAAACTGCATTTCACATTGATAGTCAATCATGTAAACCAAGAACTCCAGGAAGTTCAGCTAATATTTGCCAGAACATGGACGTGATAGTGTTGCTTGGGTTATTGTCAGTGGGACAATATCCCGATGTTTAGAAACCATTCCTGTGTTACAGGGTTTATGAGTTTGAAGTTAAAAAACTCCAGAGACCAAACACAAATGCACTTTTAGCCATGGAAACTTAACAAGTGGCTTTATGCCAGGAGATACTGTAACTCAGCCCAACTATTCACAGGGTTCTTGCAGGAAAAAATGGTGAAAAGAATGTTCCAGTTGGGTTGACGTTGAGGTAAAAAGTGATTTGTTTGTTTTTGGTTTTTGATATTATGTAAATCCAGCCACTGGCTTCTAGATCATGGCTTACAAATTAGTGTGTTGCATACATCTGGGTAAACTGCAAACTGGCTTAGTGTGACCTGTACACATATAATTTATATGCCACATTGAATTCCTGAAATAAAGACCAGGTTATAAACCCAACATTAATTAATTTTAAAAAGTCAATGCACGAAGCCTAAGAACATTATATCTATGCAGCTGATGAATAATTACTGTAATCTACTCATCTGAAAGAGGGAAAGAGTGGTAAAGCTATTTAGGAGAGGAGACCAAATGGTTTGATTTTCCAAGCGAGAGACGTCTTTTGTTGAGCATGAGTGAAATTTTTTCTTGGTCATTTAGGAAACTGTCCTCCTAATCCAACACTGTTCTGATCCTAAAATGTACGTGAGAATTATCGTGCAGGATTGGATTCTGGCAGCTTAGGTTGCAGTTCTCCCCAACTGAGGAGTGTGGTTTTGTTCCACCAAGGATTGTGATGCAAATCTGCAATACTATAGTGTTGAACTGCCACAGGCTTGGGTCATGTCAATATGGCGATAGGGCTTTACAATAATGATCTTATTAAGGTGAGCTGAAGAGCCTGTCTGACCTGTATTATTTTACTCAGTTACATCTCCTTTCTGCATTTTGGGTTGAACTGGTTCCAGCCCTAATGTGCTGCTGAGCTGTTGCCAGTGTGCTTTTTATTAAGCAATAGTCTTAGAAAGTAAAACCTGAGTCTTTAATGTGGCCTCTCCTACTTGTTTTAATACTGGTGAGAATAATCTTATATTTCACCAAAACTATGTGTATTTAGTTTCTGGCTTCCTGGATAATTGAGGGTTCCTATTAAGAAGACTTGAACAATTCTTGCTATAGAAAAACTGCTGGATAGGCCTCCTCTGTTTGGAATTAAAGGTGAAGGTGTTAAAGCCAGACAATAGCACTCAGATCAAAGTAGCCAGCAGAAGGGGGCCACAAGAAGCGCAGATTGTCCCATCGCATCACAAAAGGTGCCACCTCTCTTTCTCTGTAATTGAATTTCATGAAAGAAGCAAGGCTATTCTTTCCAAATGTAATTCAACCAGCCCCCTGGCTGGATGGGCAAGGAAAGCACCTGCTTTGTTTCCTGGAGGTGTGGGCAACCGACCCTCCTACCCTAATGGGGGGTGGTTAACTCAGAACTCCAATGTGTGGGGGCAACAGCAGCAACACCTGTTGGCCACAGATGATAACCTCATTCATGGCCTAATATGGGGCAAATTTTGGATTCTGAGTACTTTCCATGAATGTATGTTCGTATATCTTGAAAGACAAGGTGCTCCTTCTCAATGCCGTCAATCCAAGCCCCTTCAATTTGCCCACTGCTTCACTTTGACAGAAATGTTTCCTGGGCATGTGCAAATGTGAAAGGCCGACAGAGCGACGGAGGTTAGAAGTAGGAATACTGCTTTATTTGCCAGAGTCATATCAGAAGAATATAATTTTGGAGGGAAGTCTCCTTCATAGCATCATGTGGAGATAGGTCTTATGAGAACTTTATTTTCTTTTATTCATAAAGATTGTTCAAATTATGTAGTGTATATATTTCACTTGGCCAAAAGCAATGACACTTGGAGCTACCTAAAAGGCTTCTGCTAAGATCAAATGTTTTAAAATGTAACCAAAATATTACCATATGGGCTTTATTCTGCTTAAATAAAGTCATAGATAGCTCTCAAAAAAAAAGGGTTCTGTTTATAGGAGTGCCTTGACCCATTCCTTTTATATGTGCTTTTCTTGAACTCAACCAAGAATTCACAATTAATGGAATTGTCACCAAACATAGGCACTGTGTCTTCAAAAGTGAAGCAGCGGTTTGAATGGGGTACACCTATATTTTGATTCGTCAAGAACAGAACAAATAATTAATGATTTATAGAAAAGTATTAATATTTTTTTCAGACTCACTCCATAGCAAGTTTTAACAACTTCGGGATTTCAGTTCTTGCTTCTTATTGGGGAGTGTATGAATGTTGGTCTACATATGTAGGTCCCATTCAGAGAAAATAAAGCATAGGTTGCTATGCTATAAAATGCATTGATGGACTAAGAATCCAACTTCTTGAGTACCTAAGATTACATTTAAAGTAAAATTTAAGCTATGAAAGTATATTTGAAAATAATACTAATACGATCCATAAGTCATGTACCCAATTCTTTCTACCTATTATCTTCTTTGTAAATTTCCATGCAGCTAGCATACAGATAATAATCTCATGGTATTTTTACATTTTAAATGGTTTTGTAACCCTATGTTCCATCAAAAGATGTTCAAGTATGGTGAGATCATAGGATTTTTTTTTCATCTCATACTTTGAGAATGGAGTGAGCCATAATTTCAGACCTCCTCCTTTTTTAAAAAAAATGTGATTGTTGAAACTCACAGAATTTAGTAAAGAGGCATTCTGAAATTTCTCTTTTAGATCAACAAGGACCAAAGCTCTGTTTTGTGAGAGAAATTCCAAGCTGACTTCAATGGAAGGGAAATTGGGAGGACAGGAAAATAAATGAAAGAGATATATATCGGCAATGGCAGTCTGTACTTGAACAAAACTGAAACACCACGTTTTAGGAGGAGGAGACATTTAACCCTCTTATCTCCAAATAACAGATAGTCCTTGACTTACAACAGTTCATTTAGTGGCCGTTCAAAGTTACAATGGCACTGAAAAAAGTGACATGACTTTTTTTCACAGTTGCGACCTTTGAAGCATCCCCATGATCATGTGATCGAAATGTAGATGCTTGGCAACTGATTCATATTTATTGCTGTATCCCAAGGTCACGTGATCACCAAGCAAAGTCAATGGGGAAGCCAGATTCACTTTTAAAAAAAGTTTACTAACTTATCAACTGCAGTGATCCACTTATCAGCTGTGGCAAGGAAGATCATAAAATGGGGCAAAACTCACTTCACAACCGTCTCATTTAATAGCAGAAATTTTGGGTTCAATTGTGATTGTAAATTAAGGATTACCTATAGCTTGAGTAATGAGTCTATTGACTTTATTTTTTCTCTGAAAGGAAAAATAACGCTCCAAATGATCAAGTCAAGTCAAGTAGGTTTTATTGTCATTGCAACAATGTGCAGTACAGTACACAGTGAAATTAAACGTTTCCCCAAAACTAAGGTGCTACATCAGACAACATAGGAAAAAAAAGAAAAAGAGCAGGATACAGGACTACATATAGCTCACAAGTATTTATGGTTCAGTTTCTTTGCGTTGAGGAGCCTGATGGCTTGTGGAAATAAACTGTTACACAGTCCATTTGTGAGGGCCCGAATGCTTCTGTACATTTTTCCAGATGGCAGGAGAGTAAAGAGTGTGTATGAGGGGTGCATGTGGTCAGCCACAATGTTTCTGGCTTTAAAGATGCAGTGTGTGGTGTATATGTCCATGACATAGGGAAGAACAACCCCGATGATCTTCTCTGCCATCCTCACTATTCGCTGTATGGTCTTGCGATCCAACACGGTGCAATTCCCAAACCAGGTGGTGATGCAGCTGCACAGGGTGCTCTCGATGGTCCCTCTGTAGAAGGTTGTGAGGATGTGTGATGGAAGCTGTGCCTTCCTCAGTTTCCTAAGAAAGTAAAGACGCTGCTGGGCCTTCCTTGTTATGGAACCAGTGTTGAGGGACCAGGTGAGATTCTCCGCCAGGTGAACACCAAGGAATTTGGTGCTCTCTATGATCTCCACGGAGGAGCCATTGATGTTCAGCAGGGAGTGGTCATGTTGTGTCCTCCTGAAGTCAACAACCATCTCTTTTGTTTTGTCTACATCCAGAGACAGGTTGTTGGCTTTACACCAGTTCGTTAACTTCTCCACCTCCTCTCTGTATGCTGTCTCATCATTCTTGCTGATAAGATCCACCACGGTCATGTCATCAGCGAACTTTATGATGTGATTCGAACTGTGCATTGCTGCACAGTTGTGCATCAGCAGGGTGAACAGCAGAGGACTGAGCACACAGCCCTGAGGGGCTCCAGTGCTCAGTATGATGGTGTTGTTCGCGATCCGGACTGTCTGAGGTCTTCCAGTCAAAAAGTCCAGGATCCAGTTACAGAGGGAGGTGTTCAGG
This sequence comes from Thamnophis sirtalis, assembly GCF_051295495.1. NCBI lineage: Eukaryota > Metazoa > Chordata > Lepidosauria > Squamata > Natricidae > Thamnophis > Thamnophis sirtalis. The sequence goes on from NW_028261381.1 coordinate 95,254,922, forward strand.
CCCAACAGGCTCAGCTTCCCCATCAGGTGTTGGGAAATGATAGTGTTGAATGCTGAACTAAAGTCTATGAATAGCATTCGTACATATGAGTCTTTGTTTTCTAGGTGAGTAAGGGCTAGATGGAGTGTAGTGGAGATGGCGTCGTCGGTGGAGCAATTCGAGCGGTATGCAAACCAGTGGATCCAATGTTACGGGCAACAAGGTCTTTATGTGCCTCATGATGAGCCTCTCGAAGCACTTCATGATGATGGGAGTAAGTGCAACGGGATGGTAGTCATTGAGGCAGGACACTGACGGTTTCTTCAACACGGGGACAATGTCTTGAAGCATTTTGGGACAACAGTGGTGCTCAGAGAGATGATGAAGATGTCGGTGAAATCATTTGCCAGTTGGTCTGCACATCCTCTGAGCACTCTGCCAGGAATATTGTCTGGTCTTGCAGCTTTCCGTGGGTTGACTCTGCTTAGAGATTTCCTCAAGTCAGTAGTGGAGAGACAAAGTATCTGGTCGTTGGAAGGAGGTGTGGGCTTCCTGCTGTCACATCATTCTGTGTTTCGAAACAGGCGTAGAAGCTGTTTAACACATCTGGAAATGAGCCATCACTCTCACAGGCAGGTGGTGATGTTCTGCAATCAGTGATGGCTTGGATGCCCTGCCACATATGCCATGTGTCTCTGCTGTTCGTGAAGTGTTGGTGGATGCTAAAAATGATGATAAAAATGCACAAATTGTGAAATTCAACTAGGGACATATTAGCACCACATTTTGAGACGTTCTGCTGTGCACTATATGCTTCTATTCACATTAAGAGCAGAAGTTTACATCTCCTCTTTGGGGGGATATTTTTTTATAGTTTATGATCCAAATGGAAAGTGCATACATTTTAACACGGACTATCAGCTAAAGGCAATACAGTACCCTGCTTGGTCGCTAGATGTCACTCTATTTAGTTATATCTGGATAAAGTTGGACCTTTACTGCTTTGCTTTCATTTTTAGAAGGACAATAATCTTGTCTGATTTCCATATTATTGTTTCTCCTGGAGCTTCCATGACAGCTGTAATACTACCTGTCAGAGCCAAGAATCAGCTCTTGCTCATAGGCTATTTTCAAGGATAACCCTACTCAGTGCACTGCAATAATCTGGTTATAAGATTTTTGAAGATAATGTATTCTACAAGTCAAGTTCAACTTTAGGTAGACATCCTCATGCCGTTTTCTTGGAAACAATGAAGAAATGTTTTCCCATTGCATTTTTCTAGAATGGTTTTTTTTAATTTTATTTCCCAGTGTAGGACTCTTAGACGTAGACGGATGCATCAGGATTAGCAGGCAACCATTAAGGGGCAGAGCATGTCACAGTTGATTTTTACTGGCCAACTAGAGTGTGGCAGTCCATATCTGGTAGTCTTAGCCTACAGCCATGCATACTTCTGGAGGTCTCCCATCCAAATACTGTACATCAAAGCATTACATTATGTAGCTTCTTCAATAATATTTCAATAGCAGTAGACTTATATACCGCTTCATAGGCCTTTCAGGCCTCTCTAAGCGGTTTACAGAGAGTCAGCATATTGCCCCCAACAATCTGGGTCCTCATTTTACCCACCTCGGAAGGATGGAAGGCTGAGTCAACCCTGTGGAAGGCTGAGTCAACCCTGAGTCAACCCCTTCTTTCCAAACATAGCCAAGTGCCTTCAGTTGCCGAGATCACACAATTAAAGGACATGGATACCTTAAACCAGGTTATCCCAGTCCTGGAAATTTCATAGCTGACACATTAGCTATTCCCCATTAATACTTAATTGAATGGATTATGGATTATGTTACTTGTCTATAGCTAAGAGGAGAATTTCCTTATTATACTGTATCAATTCTCCTTTTGTGGATTTACTCAGAATACCATAACTATGATTGGTTGAATCCAGTTATAGACTTCCATCAAAACTTCCAGTTCTGTCCAAAAAGACAGGGGTGTGGGTGTCGAAGGGCTGTGGATTAATATGTACTCCCCATTCTGTTTCATTACTACATTTGCTGACTGAAAAGGACAGCTAGGATGACAGGCCAAAGTGGAGAAAGTGTGGTTTAATCCAGGCCCTTGTGATTCACCTCATGTGAACCAAGGATGCCCTTGCTCAAACCTTCATCTCTTAATCTCTACCTTTGCAATGTGTTTTATCAGGTACTTCATAGCCATTGAAGGACTTTACACTCCTGGGTTTTATATCCCCAAGGCTTTGCTGGAAAGCAGGGCTTCCATTCTCCACAAGCTTTGTACTTTGCCGCACAATATTATTACTGTTTCCTCTATTTTGAATGGGTGCCACAACATCGCTGTGCAAATATAACTATCAGGAAGATTGTATAAGTCCACACAATAGAAAGAACGCCATACATTTCCTTACAGTCACCTGGTTCAAACCAGTTATCATCAAACATATGATACAACAGGTGCAGGTTCCACCATCCTATATTCCAAATGTGTCACCACCATAAAAAGGTCACATAGTTTGGACAGTGTTTTGCGAGGGTATGAAGCAAGTAATTCCTATACTTGGCCAGGATTTTTGCTATTCCAGTATATTGTTGGCATAGTCAGATGCCTAATTACTATTCCATGTAAATACTTTAAAAGTGCTGTGCAAATCAAAATTTAATTGCAGTGCTTCCGTGCAGCAAAATTAAAAAAAAAAAAAACCACAACCACCCTTGCAACACAAGTATTTCTGCCCTTAGGCTATAGACCAGAAAGAACATAGAGAGACTTTGCCTTAATTTATATAATTGGCTTGCTGTCTTGCTGCCACGTGTATATGGGTAATTCATATATTTCTTTGCATCAGATTCTTTTTAGAGTACTGACTGAATAGGAAGAAAACACACTGAAATATAATGCTAAACCAATCTGGAGGCAAAATAAATAATCTGCCCAGGGATAGTAAGATATCTGATATATCTGTATCCAAAAACTTTCTCAGTTTTAATTCACATTTTTATAGTCACTAGATGGCATCCATGCTGGTTGTATTTTTGAAGGTAAATTTGGGTTCAGTTAGTTGGGTAATCAGGTATATAGACAGTACTTTGGGAAATGCGTCAACAAAACTGAATATTGTTTCATTTTATACAATCTGCAGTTGTTATTTTATCATTATTTAATTATAAAAGTATCTATTTTCCATTATTTAATATCCTCTTCATTTCCAAGAAAATCCTACAATATATAACATTATAACTGGGGGAAAAATCCTTCAGCTCCTCCAATATGATTTAAATGGATTAATTGACTAATATAATAATTATGCAGACTGTTAAAGTGGCTAACTTTATAAGAGATTGGAAAGAAAAACAACTGGAAAATTTGTAGAAGAGGGGCATTTTATTTAAACAATATCAAATTAGTTTACAGACTATGGGTGTTTTATTTCCTTCATCCTAACTCTGAAAATCCCCACTATTATGCATTTGTTTTATCAAATGCACTTTCAGTTTATGTATGCATATGTGAAAATATGTACACATACCTATACATATGGACTATTATAAATTTGGATGCCGTATGTATAGTTGAACAAGTACCATCAATATCAATTTCATTTTCCAGATGAGAATATAATTTGTTTTATTATTTATACTGAAAAAAATAAACACAGCGCTTAGGGCAAATGAAGTCATGATTTCCATCAGGAAACTGGAACGAGGCAGGAAGGAGTTGGCCTTCCTCTTTCTGTGCAGGAGATTAAAATACAAGTCCTTCTCTTGACTGATTCTCAGAACATCCCATCTTCAAGTACTAGTTACTTGGACTCCCAAAGATTTAAAAATCTGGGTGTTCCAAGTCGGAATTAACATCTCATCCACTTAATAGCTAGATTTGTAAAGTTTATAGCTGGCGTTATTCACCCTGTTGTCACTTGTCCTTGGCATGGCCCATTGTCATTTCCGTCTACAAGATGTCACTCATTACTTCTGTATATAACGTTGCCAATTTTGCTGAGACAAAGCCAGAAGAATCCTGAACAGGTCAGTCTTTGTGAAGAAACACAACCTTTTTCAAATGAAAGCAAGGAAGGACTATTTCTATCTGGCCCAGACACAATCTGCAAAAGTGGTGGTGGAGAAATCAATGCTTTCATCCACTATAAAGCATAACAACAGCTGTGTTCAGAAGTTTGCTGTGGTTAGCTGGCATTATCTTCTTTGCAAAGCAAGTACATTGTAAACCGGTAAAAATTAACTGCCAGAGTACAATGCTGTTTTTGTGACTTTGGAATTCAGATAAAGCTCTGCTTCTCTTGGCAGGCTGATGAAAAGAACAGAGTATTTGCATACAGGTGAGGTGAGGCTGAAGCTCAAGTCCCTTGCCAGGTATGCAAAGGGCCTCCAGCTGTGAGTGCACTCTTTTAATTAAATTGGAGAGATGATGACCTGAGCAGTGGCAGAAGTGAGAGGGCTAGCTTTGGAAAAGGCAATACCAACAAAAGTCATTGGATGGCAGCAAAGCATTTGTTACTTACCATCTAGGCTCCACGTGGTGACTTCTTGGGCCTGTCAATCAACAAGCTGGAGATGGCAGATCTGAAGTTACTTCCAAGTTTGTAAACTCGAAACTCTGACGTACATTGCGAACAGGAGGAATTCTGAACCAGTAGGTGTCAAATGTGGCCATAAAGAGCCTCTATTAAATAACAATTTGAGTCTTTCAACCACCCTAAGCTTTCAAGTGGAAAGCTGCCATCTTCTTCCCCTCGCCTGCATCTGGCCACTTTTAAGATGCATTCTTATGTGATTTAAATTATCCAAAATTATTCCCTCAGTAGCTCTTTTGATACTTAGTTGCTAAGAAGTAGTATGTCTAGCAATGGACAATATTAAATCAACCTGGAATCAAAGGATGAAAGTTACTTTTTTGCTCACTTTAGTTCACTATGTCATCAGAATACCTTACTATCTGGTTCAAAGGTAAGGCTATCATCATGGTGGCACAGTGGTTAGACTGCAGAATTGCAGAACCCTAACTCTGCCGAGTGCCAGCAATTTGATCCTGACTGGCTCAAGGTTGACTCAGCCTTCTATCCTTCCGAGGTTTGGTAAAATGAGCACCCAGAGTGTTGGGAAAAATATGCTGACTCTGTAAACCACTTAAAGTAGGCTGAAAAGCATTATGAATGGGCACATAAGTTTAAGTGCTCTTGCTATTGCTATCCCCTAAAGGTAAAGGTAAAGGTTCCCCTCATACATATGTGCTAGTTGTTCCCGACTCTAGGGGGCAGTGCTCATCTCCGTTCCAAAGCCAAAGAGCCAGTGCTGTCTGAAGATGTCTCTGTGGTGCAGCTGGCATGACTAAATGCCAAAGTTGCACTGAACGCTGTTACTTCCCACCAAAGGTGATTCCTATTTTTCTACTTGCATTTTTACGTGCTTTTGAACTGCTAGGTTGGCAGGAGCTGGGACAAGTAATGGGAGCTCACTCCATTACACGGCACTAGGTATTCGAACTGCCGAACTGCAGAGCTTTCTGATCGACAAACTCAGCATCTTAGCCACTGAGCCACCATGTCCCTTTATTGCTACCCACTAGATGACAGCAAATAAATAAATAAAACTTGAATCTTTTGATACCATCTAATGGACTTAAAGTTTTTTGCAACCAGTCAGTGATTTCAAAAGAGAGCTGCAAATAATCTTCAGTTTACAATTGTTTGTTTAATTAATTAAAATATTTTATTCCATCTTTATTATTTTTATAAAGCTGTAATAACAGTTTGAAGATACAACAGCCTCAGAAAAAATAACTTACATCCCATTCTTGAAGTTATGATCACCACGCCACACCTGTACTTATATGATTGCAATTTAGGTGCTGGGCAGTGGCTTGCATTTAGAAAGATTGAGTCTTGTCATTATGTGATCACGATTTGCAATCTTCCCAGCCAGCTTTTGAGAAGTAAAGACAATGGGGCAACCTGGACTCACATAATGACCAATTTGTTTAATAGCTATGGTAAAAATTGTCATAAAATCGGGCCCAGTAACATGATGACTCGTTTAATCATTGCATCATTTAGCCACCAAAATTCAGGTCCCACTTCTGGTTGTAAGTTAAGGATTGCCTGTAATATAAGAGAAGGCTTAACAGTAGAATCAGAGGTGGTATTCAGCAGGTTCTGACCAGTTCTGGAAAACCGGTAGCGGAAATTTTGAGTAGTTTGGAGAACCAGTAAATACCACCTCTGACTAGCCCCGCCCCCATCTATTCTATGCCTCCTGAGTTCCAGCTGATCAGGAAGAAATGGGGATTTTCCAGTAACCTTCCTCTGGAGTAGGGTGGGAACGGAGATTTTACAGTATCCTTCCCCTGTCAAGCCCACCAAGCCATGCCCACAGAACCGGTAGTAAAAAAAATTGAACCCCACCACTGGTTGGGAATGGTTCTTTGTTGTAACAGGAAAATAAGACCTAGATCAGATAATGGCTGGAAAATCTCTACCTGAATTCCTGTGAGCTATTGCCTCTGTGTAGTTGTGAGGAATGGGGAATGAGAAATCTTTTTTTAATGAAAAGTTTTAATAAGTTTTACAAATGTTTCCCCTTCCCTCCCTCCACCCCAACCCTGCCCCCCCCTCCAGCCCTCCCTCCCAGCAACTTCCCAGAACAAAATACAGGGTATAAACATTTAACAATCATACACTAACATAAGCTAACTAACTATAACATCCTGAGGAATGAAAAATCTTTAGATTGAAAAGTTCAGACAACAATCCCAATCAGTGAAATATCACCAAAGCCTCTCGATACTCCCGTTAAGTGTTGATCTAGATTTTTGCAGCCCCCAAACTTACGTAACCCTGCTGAATTACAACTCCTAGCATTACTCACAACTGGCTATGCTATGTAGGATTGCTGGGCTTTGTGGTCTATCACGTCTTGAGCCCTCAAAGCTTTCCCATTCTTCCACCTCCATTCTGAGCTAGGACTAAGAAAACAGATTTCTATGTTTTCAACTGGGTATTTCTAGTTATTATATAATGTGTATGACTTTTAGGCATCCCTTTTAAAGTCGAAAGGCAGACAAACTCTGCCTGAGGAGTTGACACATGAAGAAGTGCAAGATTAGGCATGGAACAGTTTAGATAAGGTAGATTGTGGGAGTATTATTCCATTTCTGAATTTGCTTAAGCCACCGTCAGAACAAGTATGTACTTATTCCTGAAATTGTAGTTCAAATAGGTATCAGGAAAATGCCAGAAACAACTGAAGATTGATTATCCTCCTTATATTGGCTGTCAACTGACCTAGTGTTCCCTCTTCAAACCCAACTGAAAAACTCAAATGCCAAAGCAAAATACCTTACCTGCTTTCCTTAGAGAAATAAAAAAGAAGAAGATTGGATGTTACACTTTGGCACCAAGTGTCATTGGTTTGGGCTTTGGCAATGGGAAGCTCATGGAAATTTCCACAGCTTCATCTGTGAACATTCTCCTTTCTAAGCTGTTCTTTGATTGATGCGGTTTCATGTGAAGTCAGAGACAGCCAGGCGGTGTGTGAGAGAAACATTCTTCCATGCATGAAAAAGGTATAAAATTATATTCATAGCTTTTAAAAAAAATATGGCTAGACTCATTAATAAATGACATCTTCTTAGACTATTTACTAGTCCACTGGACATTTTAGTTGATTTCTTCATTTCATAAATGTAATAACAGCTGAAAATATAATAATTAAATGTACAGGTGATGTTTGATGGAATATAGATTGAAGGCATCAGGGAATGTGAAGAAATGATGTGGAGTAGTGGTTCAAGAACTTAAAATACAAATTTAGAAAGTCTCTGGTTCAATTTTTAATTCTGTTTTTGATGAACCAATCTCTCTCCACTTAAGCCTCTTCATTAGTAATATTAACTTTATAGGATTATTTTTATGAAACAGAATGGAGTCCTTCAAACATTTCAAAATGCTGTGCATGAGGTGTGGTTGTTACTAATGATTTTGGTTTAAGTTCCCTTCAGTCATGGAAGCTTAAGGAGTGATTTCAAGTTAGCATTGTCCCTCAGCCAAAACCTCCTCATTGGTTTCTAGTGGATAAAACATGAAGGATGAAGTGCCATGTTTACACCCCAAATGCCTGAAGAAGAAGTGTGAGATATGTCTAAGAAATAAAACCAATAAGCTCTAAGGTTTTCCTAAGAGCAAATATGTACAAATATTTACAGCCGAGGTGGCGCAATGGTTAAATGCAGCACTGCAGGCTACTTCAGCTGACTGCAGTTCTGCAGTTCGGCTGTTCAAATCTCACCGGCTCAGGGTTGACTCAGCCTTCCATCCTTCCGAGGTGGGTAAAATGAGGACCCGGATTGTTGATGGGGGCAATATGCTGACTCTGTAAACCGCTTAGAGAGGGCTGAAAGCCCTATGAAGCGGTATATAAGTCTAACTGCTATTGCTATGTACGTATTCATGAACTTAACGCCATACGAAGGAACTAAGATCACATCATTTATGATATAGCTCATTGTGTCTCTCTAGTTAAAATAGATAACAAGCTAGACCTTTTCACAGTCTACTTAATCACTTCTTAAATTATTTGGAAACCTCAGGTGATAGAGGCGCACCATTGAATTTCAAGATTTGGGGCACACAAGAGCTCATTCTCTAGTTAAAATCTCTTGTCTAGCATTCAGGTAAAACAGGATGGTAGGGGACACCGGATTTATTCTGCTGATTGAGGACAGGACATAGGTATAGAATGACATATTTTTTTCATCTAGTCAACAAAGTTGATTAACTTTAATAACATTGCCTCTAATATTTCATTATAATCTTATTTTGAGGAAATGTTTGTACATTAAGCATTTTTTCCCACAGCGCTGAAACAATGTGCCTTTCCTTGCCAAATATCACATTCACATATACCCTCTTTATTTCTACAGCTTGAAGGTAATGTTTGGAAGTTTTCCATTACCCAGCTGCCAACTTACCATCACAGATTATAATCAGGATTGATTTGATTGAAGCATCTGAGGCACTGGAAGGCATGTTCCTGGCTCTCTTTCTATAATTTTAGTTGTTGCCCAGATCCTAGTGCCAAAATACCCCTTGCCCAACACATTTTGAGGGAGCACATGTTATATTTTTTAAAAGAAAAAACACAGTTTCTTAAAAGTGGATACAGTACACATACACACACATGCACACACACCTCCAAATATATAAGTACATATAGAAGAATGTTAGCATGGACTTCCAATTAATTGGAAATCTTCCACTTTCCATAAAGCATTGTCTACAGGAAACACACATGTAAATAAGAACAATGTGCTTATGGAGAAAAGAACTCCAAGTATTGTTTAAGCCTGGATTGGAGCTGTCAAGATTTTGATACAACCATTTTTTCTGCACTTGTCAAGGCAGGTGGTAAGGACATGGCCAAGGGATGTAAGCCATGTTTGTCACTAGGCCAACATCAACTTCAAAATGGAACTTCAATATCCAGTAGATAAAGTCAGTTTTCTGGCTGAGTTCCCATTGTGTGAATGCAATCACCAAGGTTTTCAACTAGAATTAACATGCTTTTTCATTGAACTTTATTTATATTGTGCATGTCCATATTGTTGTGCATGTGCGTGAAAGTGTTATAAGCCCATGTAATCCTCTCATATTTTCCCACTGCCTCTTCCATATTTTTCCCTTAGGGTATTAAGAACAGAAAGAGCTGAAAGTTGCTCTTAGACAGAATGTCTAGGAAAATGTGCTTTCCTCCCTCTAGGTACATGCATTGTCTAGAACCGTGATGGTGAACCTATGGCACGTGTGCCACGGGTGACAGGTGGAGCCAATTTGTTAGGGCACACATGGCATTGCCCTGGCAGCTACAGAGCGCATGTGCAAGCTTGGCAGCTGATTTTGGTCTTCTTTTGAGGCCATTTTTCGCCCTCCAGAGAGCCTCCGGAGCATGAAAAACAGGCCCTACAAGCTAACTGGAAGTGACTTCTGGTTTGTCTGTAGGGCTATTTTTTTTCCTCTGGAGCCTTCAGGGAAGACTATTGAAGGGTCTGGAGGTCGAAAATCAGCCCTATGGGGAAACCGGAAGTCACCATTCCCAACTTCCGGGTTCCCCTTAGTTTTTTGCCCCCCGGAGGCTTCAGGGAAGCTCTTGAAGTCTCTGGAGGACCTCTGGGAGGATGGGGGGCTGTTTTTGCCCTTCCCAGGCTCCTAGAAAGCCTCTGTAACCAGGGGAGGGTGAAAAAACCATGCCAAAAGTGTGGGAAGGTGCTGGTTGCACGCGCATGGGCGTGTGGGTCAAGAATGTAGCATGCCCACGCACAATCCCCCTGCGCTCCCCCCGCTTTTGGCACGGGAGCCAAAAAAAGTTAGTTATCACTGATCTAGAATGTGCCTAGGTAGTTCTCAACTGAGCCCAAAATTTATGTTTCTTAATGAGAAATTTGTTAAGTGAGTTTTGTCCCATTTTACAATTTTTCTTGCCACATTTGTTAAGTGAATCACTGTAGTAGTTAAGTTAGGAACATGATTGTTAAGTAAATCTGGCTTCTCCATTGACTTTGCTTGTCAGAAGTTCGTAAAAGGTGATTGTATGACTCCAGGACACTGCAACTGTCATAAATGTGAGTCAGTTGTCAAGCATCCAAATGTATGTGACCATGGAGATGCTGCAATGGTCATACGTATGAAAAATAGTCATGCCACTTTTTTCAGTGCTGTTGTAAGCTGGAACAGTTAATAAGTGAACTGTTGTAAGTCGAGGTCTACCTGTATAGAATGGGAGACATTTCCCTTGAGAAAAGTAGATCACAGATCATCATGGAGAAAATTTGTACATAAAATCCAACCCTCAAATCCATGTGGGTAGTAGGTTCTGGAAGCAGAACCTACTACCAGATAGTTATACTCTAAGGAACCTACTACCAGATAGTTATACTCTAAGGAACTTTAATAAACCTTGCCATTTCAAGAGGCAGCTTATTCCACTGAGTGACAACTACCAGGAAATCCTTTATCAAGATTCTTTAATAATTACTTCTCCTAGTCAACTGTGTGTAATTTGAAAATCTGATAAATGTTCTTTCTCTACTTCCTCATCCAGACTGAGTACTGAAACTTGCCCTCTAATTTGGTGTAGAACACTGAGGGTACATTTAATAAAAGCTATGATGGTGCAGTGGTTAAAGTGAAGTCCTGCAGGCTACTTCTGCTCATTCCCGGCTGCCTGCAATTTGGCAATTCGAATCTCACCAGGCTCAAGGTTGTCTCAGCCTTCCATCCTTCCAAGGTGGGTAAAATGAAAACCCAAATTGTTGGGGGCAATATGCTAACTCTGTAAACTGCTTAGAGAGGACTGTAAAGCACTATGAAGCAGTATATAAGTCTAAGTGCCTTTGCTATTGCTAATAGTTACGTTATCTAGGCACTCTTACTGGCTTGCTAGTCAAATGGGTTGTTCGACAATATTTTATTTACTATTACACAATACGTTGGAAAATAGTTTATGTACTGCAAGTTTGATTAGCTCAATTAAATAAAAGAAGATAAAGCATACAAAATTACAGAAGTCCTCCTGTGAAACTGACCAGATTCGATTATTTGATTTAATCTCACTGTGAAACTAACAAGATGTTAACAGTATGGGGTGAGGGTAATTTTAACTTTTTTTAATAAATCCTTTTTAGAATACTAAAATTTAAATTCTTAACAGAAGTTTCTCTTTTTGCTGAGAAGCTCTTCTATCAAGGATCTCTCCGTTTTGCCCAGCTCTAGAAATAAGGGGGGGGGGGGAACCACAATGATTTGGTTCTTCCTTCATTTAAATATAAAGGATAGTCAGGTAATCATGCAGTATTATGTATAAGGAGGCTTTTAGTAGGAAAATATCTAATAATCTCTCAAGGTGTAAATACAATTTTTTAAATACGTAAATAAAAGCTTTGCCAAGCATGGTTCTTTCCAAGTTTCCTCACCTGCCTTGCTGAACACTTTCTCTTTCTTGGAACAGAGAAAGTTACAAGGAAATCGATTGGCTTTGGCTTGGTCTTGTTACATGGAAGAATCATTTAGACAAAATGAAAGTAGCAAGAAATTGGTAGGAATATGGAATTCCTGATCTTAGGAGAAAATCAGTTCGGTCAAGTCCAAACTTCCAAGGAAGCCAATTCTAATGTATTCAGAACAATATCAAAGAGGATTCTGTGGGTGGAGAAGTTAATGGGGAAAAAGAGCACTGGAGGAAGAGAGGTCCATCTTAGTGAGAAAAAGTGAATGGAAGTGCAATAATAATTTCAGTTCACATAGAAATGAAGACCACAGAAGAAGCTGAAGCAGATACGGCATCAGATTAGCAAAACTGACTTCTTCCCAACTACACTTATCCAAGGACTGTGCCACAGAAAAGGCATAAAGGGATGTTGATTCTGACACTAAGGAGATAGCAGAAGTAAGGACCTAGATCAAGGGTGTCAAACTCAAGGCCGGGGAGCAGATCTGGCTTTCAGAGTGCTTAGGTTTGGCCTGCGGGCCACCCTGGAAACAGCAAACAACCGGTCCGTAGTGCCTCTACCAGCAAAATAGGATCCTGAGGTCCGTTTTTGGCTGAGACAGCTTCCTGCAACACTCTGCCAGAGAAAATGGGGCTTAGGAGCGCCATTTTTTCTGTCAGAGGGTTGCAGGAAGCCATCACAGCCAAAGATGGAACTGAGGAACCCAGTTTTGCTGGCAGAGTGCTCGGGCCACCGCAGCGTCCCCGACCAGAGTGACGTCGAGTTGGCAACGCACTCCCTGGATTCCCAAGGTCAAAAACAACCTTGATGTGGCCCTCAATGAAATCAAAGTTGACATCCCTGACCTAAATAGACCACAGAACAAAGCTGCATCCTCACAGATGCTTTTTAAAGGCCCTTGGTTTAACTCAGGAAAGCCACTGTATTACTTCACTCCTCACACATACTTAACACAGAAAGTATGCCTGAGCTATTACCCAATCAGTTGTTATACTAAGCAAGCATATAGTGTAATTTGCATACATTGATATAGAGAAGTTGAACTCTCTCTGTTTTTAGGCTTTTATTTTATCTCTGTACAAACCTAAAAGCTCTATAAACCAATCTCTACCACTATACACCAATCCTGGCTTCAGTGGAAATTGCCTGTTGGTCTTTGGTAAATGTGAATGCACTTTGGAATTCCATCATTCCACCCCCAAATTCCTAACATAAATATCCTTGCATTTTACAAATCAAAATTAATTTTACAAATTAAAATTAAACATTTATATTTTACAAATTAAAATTAATTTTAATGCCTTGGTGTCCAATCACATTTGGCCAATAAATAATATTCCTATTTTTACATAATGGTTAAACTAGCAAGTGCCTTACTGTATCATTCAACAACACAATCTGTTTTTATTATTCTTGTTTTTAAAGTTATAAGCACCAGAGTCTTGTGGAGTTGGGCAGACTCTTAAGTTATATGCTTGTATGCATGTACAGTATGTACAAGCAGTCCTCAAAACAGATTTATAATAGAACCTGCCCATTATGGTCATAGTTTATTTATTATTTTATTTAATTCCCACTGTTATTATTTCTTATAAACATTTCAAGGCAGTGAACATATCCCATACTTCTTCCTATTTTCCGTATAACAACAATCCTGCAACGTGAGTCAGGCTGAGAGAAAGTGACCAAGATCACTCAGATGGATTTCATGACTTAGGAAGATTAGAATTCATGGTCTCCTGCTTTCTAGTCTTGTGCCTTAACAACTAGACCAGTGGTTCTTAACCTTCCCAATGCAGCGAACCTTTAACACAGTTTCTCATGTTGTGGTGACCCCCAACCATAAAATAGGTGTCTCGGTTCCTAAGACCATCAAAAATATGTGTTTTCCGATGGTCTGAGACGACCCCTGTGAAAGGGTCTTTTGACCCCCAAAGGAGTCCCGACCCACAGGTTGAGAACCGCTGCACTAGACCATATGTCATAATGGTTGTAAAATGAGTGGGTCACATGATTGAGCCTTTTTATGACTCTTTTTGCGGCATCAATAAGCAAATATCCATGGTTGTTGAAGGATTCTGCAGTCATCAAGCGGATGCCACAGTTATTAAGTGAACCAGTGGTTTGTTATAGGTGTGATTTTGCTGAAAATTGAAAGTGCTGTTTTTCAGCAAAATTGTCATAAAAGGTAGTCATGTGACCGTGGGACCCTGCAACATGTTGCAGAGTGCCTGGAGTTTGGTCATATGGCCAGGGAGAAGTCCTGACCATCAGAACATCGGAAACAGGTTATAAGCCCCTTTCTTTGGGTTGGTCATAACTTGGAATGGTCACGAAGCATAACTGGAATACTGCCTGTATGTGTATAAAGAAATAAATGTACAAACATTTCTCTTAAGTGAGAAAGATATTTGGAGAAGCAAAAGATGCATTCTGGTTAATTCAGACCTAGATCTCAATATTCTCATTTGAACCTTACAGTGTATCTTACAGGGCAGCTGAACATTTATAGCAATAGTAATAGCACTTAGACTTATATACCACTTTACAGTGCTTTCCATCCCTCTCTAAAGGGTTTACAGAGTCAGAATATTTCCCCCAACAATTTGGATTCTCATTTTACCCATCTTGGAAGGATGGAAGGTTGAGTCAACCTTGAGCCTGGTGAGATTTGAACCGACAAATTGCAGGAAGCCAGCAGAAGTAGACTGCAGTACGGCATTCTAACCACTATGCCACTGCGGCTCATACAACCAGTAATGTAAAGAAACCTGAGGCATGTTCACCTGTGGTATGTTGGCTTTTCTTCAGATGGTGGTAAGGTGTAGAGATACAGGTCTATAAGGCTAAGCATGCTCCCCCTTGTCCCTTCATATATTCATTGGATATATATTGGATACATTTTAAATCCTCCTCCTGCCATAAGAATTAGTTGGCTCGAACATCAGTTAGTTGATGCCTCTGTGTTGTCTGTGTGGTGGAGTAGTGGCAACATGGGTTGTCACATTCATGCTTATGTAGTCTGTTTGCAGAAGAGTTAGATCAATCTGCAGGGGCTCAAGATTTGGCAGAAAACAGAGTGATTGTCCTCACTCTCTTCCCGTTTTGACTATTCCCTATTTGAGGCAAAGCTATCAGTTTTTCACGTATGAGTAATACAAATGCTGCTACCAGACTGAGAATAGTCTGGTTAATCATTTTTTCATTAAGACTGATGACGTATGTTTCCATTGCACAGAGCATTTCCTGAAATTTGTGAATAGGTCACAGATTGGAAACACTTTTGTGTTAGAAGCAAACAGGAAAAAAAAAATAGTTTTGAACAGACTACCAGGCTTCTGCTCTCTGAGGTTTAGTCAATGGTCCATTATTGATATGGTGAAAAATCAAATATTCCAAAAAAAGGTATAGCAACCTGTTTTCTCTTTTAGTGTTGAGTTGGCAAACAATAGGAAGGCACATTGCTTATCAGTGCGTTTGTAACAATTTTTAAAATCTCTTATGAGTCCTTAATATAGGACTTATAAACCAATCAGTCTAAAGTGAATAAAGTCAAATGTAAAATGTTGATTAAAACCTAAGGCTTTTTGGAATAAGAATCTGCAAATATAATCACTATAAAGGATGACTTTATATTCCACATTCTCTCTTTCTGTTTTTTTTTCCCTTTGTCTTTCTCACCCGGCTCTGGCTTCTAGAACATTCTAGCTGCGTCTTCCCTCAATTGGTGTCTTCCAATTAGCACACAGTTAGGGCAAGATGTTGAAATTTGAACTAGGTATAACTAAACCAGATCATTCTTAAAATAACTCCCTGAGTGGACAAAGAAATGGATCTGTTATGAACTTCACATTATTTACCCCTTTTACGTTCGAAATTAACAAATGTAAAGTTTCACCTTAAATGCCTTCATAAATTAGAGGTACTAGAATGCTGCAAAACCCATTTTGTGACTGATACCATTTCATTCCTTTGTGTGCCAGAGGATCAAAATTCTGACGTTGCTCAAATTGACTGCCAAATAGATCACAAATATTTCAGTGACAACTAGCTATAAATTAAAATTATATCTATTTCCTTTTTTCCAGATTATCTCATAAATATTTGAAAACAGAAGCTATAGCAATAGCAATAGCCCTTGGGCATATATTACTTTACAGCCCTCTCTAGGCAGTTTACAGAGTCATCCTATGGCCCCCAGCAATCTGGGTTCTCATTTTAGTGACCTCAGAAGGATGGAAGGCTGAGTCAACCTTGAGCCTGGTGAGATTTGAACTGCCAAATTGCAGGCAGCCAGCAGCCAGCAGAAGTAGCTGCAGTACTGCACTCTAACCACTGCACGATCATGGCTATGAATAAATAGAGAATAAAATTGTTAAATATAATGCATTGGGAATAAAACGTTGAAACCATTAGCCAGTATTAATGTTATACCCATTTTTTCAATACAATAAAAGCATATATAGAAAGGATTGTGAGAGAATGATCATTTGGGACTCCTGCTTGAACCTAACCTAACCTTTCCTTTCCTTTCTTTCTTCCCCCTCTTCCCCTCCCCCCCTCTCTTTCCCTCCTCTCCCTTTCTTCTCTGGGGCAAGTTTAAATCTGGGTTGACAGGTGAGGGAAGATTGCACCCAGCTTTACTTGCAGGGTTCAGTGCTTTATTGTTTTCTTTTAAAATCTACATACAATTAGTGATTGATCATTCATTGGTTTGGAGTTAGATGCTGTCAATATACCAATGATATCTAATTGTAACATCCAAACCAGACACTGGCAAGAAATGCTGTCAAAATCCAACACAGTGCCTAGAGCCAGTGAGGGTGTGGATAGGAAGGAAAAGACTCAAGTTACATACTAGCAAGATCAAATAGCTGTGTCTATTTGGCCCCCTCCACTTCTTTATATTTTGCCTTTCTTTTTTCTTCTGCCCCTATTTCTCTCCTTTCTGTTTCATTTCTTTATTTTCTTCTTCCCACTTTTCTTTTACTTTATTTTCTTTTAAATGCTTTTATTATGTAAAAACAGAAAAAAACCAATTCCATACAAATTAATTGAAAACCACATGTGAAGTCTTTGACCATTGTCATCTGGACTGTTACCTCCTTTTCCTTTGTGATTAAGTTTCTTTACATCACGGCTGTTAAACTCCTGGCCACGTCCATGCCCACTTTAGCGAAGGGGAGAAGAGTCCCAATATGTGATGATGCCATGACGATGTGGGTTTGACACCCTTGCCTTAGATTTTATAACTCGTGTCCCTGATGTTGGGAAAGATTGAAGGCCAAAGGAAAAGAGGATAGCAGAGGAGGAGATGGTGAGTTGATGCAATGAACATGAATGTGAGCAAATTCCAGGAGACAGTAGAGGATTCTGGTGTGCTATGGTCCATGGGCTGCAAGAGTCGGACACAACTTAGCAACTGAACAACAACAAATCACTGCTCAAGTGGTTTGTTGTTGTTCCTATAGATTCTCTTTTAGTGAAAAAAAGCTTGCTTTTGTTTCCCTTCCCAGAATCCTCTGAAAGTATTTCTTGCCTCTGAAGTTTCTCCAAACCATTGGAATTGGAGAAAGCTGTCAGTGCAAGTTAAATACATGATTGACTGCCTCCTTTAATATGCTGGCTTGGATTTGAGGACTCGTATTGCTAGAGATGTGCTCCGGGAATCTCGGCATGTGTTAGTCTAGACCTGTTGCCTCTTTGCTTACTGGTATTCTTGGCCTTTTCCCTAGATCAGAATGAATCAGCTGAATTTGTGGTTGAGTGCCATGATGGCTGGCATCTTTAAAACTAAATGGGTGGAGCGTGGAGTTTGGTCTTCAGAACCACCCTCTAATGAATGAAGGAATGAACCACGTGCCTTGGGCATGTGTATCTGTGTGGTGGGGAACTTGTTCTTGCAGTGCTTGCCCCTTGGAAAAGATTGGAGTGAAAATTGTGTCCTGAGGACATGGCATCTGATAGTTTATCAGGAGTCTGACTGCATGACAGAACCACAAGCTGTCAGCACAACAGCTGAGCTGCTTGCCAAGAGGGTAAGATGCCAAATACCAGGTGAACATCTCTGCCAGCTTAGCACCTCAAAGCCATGTGATTGCTGCCTGGCAGAGTTGCTTTTATGCACTCGCAGGAATGGAAAAACAAACGTGCTGCCTTAATGTGTCTCCTCAAGCAAGATGATGATTTACATGGAGAATTAAAATGCCGAGTTAGGCATTTTGCAATTTGGCATTTGAAGTGGATTTGCAATGACTGTGCATTATACTGGGTGACATCCTATTGCAGTTACTGCTCAGGTGCCTTAGTTCTCCTGTGGTAGATTTACACATTAAGTTATTGCTTTAACTTCCTTCCTTCCTTCCTTCCTTCCTTCCTTCCTTCCTTCCTTCCTTCCTTCCTTCCTTCCTTCCTTCCTTCCTTCCTTCCTTCCTTCCTCACTCTCTCACTCACTCCTTTCCCCCATGAAACATAAACGAGTCCTTTCTTTTTGTAGGACTAACATCCAACATTGAAACCAGACTACTCTGGGGTAATTTAACCATTTTTGAGGTGTATGAAGTATATTTATAAAATGTTCTGATACAGTAAGTGCATAACAATTCTGCCATTTAACTAACAGGGCAACATTTTCAAATAATAATAATAATAATAATAATAATAATAATAATAATAATAATAATAATAATAATAATAATAATAATTGGACCTTTTGGACCGAAAAACCAGGAAACTAATGACAATGCACTACAGTTTACATCCACGTGGTGATACTGATAGACTCTACCTGCCCCGAAAATCAGGTGGCAGAGGATTATTACAAGTGAAGCAAACAGTTGAAGAAGAAAAACATGCACCGGCTGATTATTTAAAAGAAAATCAAGAACATCTATTAATCGAAGTAAAGAACAAAAATCTACTGAAGGCCCAACAGACGAAACAAGAATACAGAAAAGATGTGATAAAATCAAGAATGGAGAGTTGGCAGAACAAAGCACTGCATGGCCAATTTCTGGAAAAAATAAAAGATAAAGTGGACAGTGAACAAACTTGGTTATGGTTAACAACAGGTACATTAAAGAAAGAAACAGAGTCACTAATCCTGGCTGCGCAAGAACAAGCTATCCGCACAAATGCCATTAAGGCCAAAATAGAAAAATCCTCTGATGATGCCAAATGCAGACTTTGCAAAGAAGCTGATGAAACTGTTGATCACATACTCAGCTGCTGTAAAAAAATCGTGCAGACTGATTATAAATTGCGGCACAATTCAGTAGCACAAATCATCCATTGGAATTTGTGCAAAAATTATAATATCAAAACAGCAAAAAACTGGTGGGAACATCAGCCTGAAAAAGTCACCGAAAATCAGATGGTCAAGATCTTGTGGGATTTCCGTATACAAACCGACAAAATACTGGCGCATAATACACCAGACATCACACTGGTTGAGAAAAATAAGGTCACAATCATAGACATCGCAATACCAGGTGATAGCAGGGTCGCCGAGAAGGAACATGAAAAAATCGCAAGATACCAGGACTTAAAAATTGAAATTCAATGACTATGGCACAAACCAGCAGTGGTAATTCCAGTGGTAATTGGCACACTGGGTGCTATTCCAAAAGCACTGGAATTACATTTAAAACAGTTAAAAATTGACAAAATCACCATCAGTCAAATGCAAAAAGCTGCACTGCTTGGATCTGCACGCATATTACGAAAATACGTTACGACGTCCTAGGCCCCTGGGTGGGGCCCGACTAGTAACCAATGCCAAATCCGGCGAAACAACTGGCCGCTGTGATACAATTGTATAATAATAATAATCTAATTTCTGACACAATCAACCCGAATAAAGCAAAACAAATCTAGTGCAAGCAGTTTTGATACTCCAGGGAAAATGTTCATGTACCTCTTAATTATTGATTATCTTTAATATTGGTTCCATTTGATATAGGATGTGTCCACATCTACTTCATTTTGTAGACTTTAGTGTCTGCCTATCTGCCAAATATACAAACAAGATTCTGGGTCATCAAAAGGTTGTCAACCTTAAGCCAAAAGACAAGTTTTTGCTTCATTGCTTATAAATAGTAGAGTGGATTGGCAGATGATTTTTATTTTAATTACTGGCAATGGAATATAATCTCTTATCAGCCTAAGGACAGTGGGATAATCTAGAGTTACAGAAGAGGTCATTAGGCATTCTTAATGGTACCTTCCAAGATGGAAAATATCTGGGACGCTCAAGAGGAGGACTTGACAGAGCTGCTCAGTTGCCCTCCAGCATCTGGTTGAAACTGGCTCTGGGTCAGAAGGAAGAGAAAAGAAAGATTTTAAAAAAAGTAGAGTTGAGAAATAGAGCCACAAAGTTGTCATCATAGAACACCCAAGAAGTTTCAGAACTACTCAAAGAAATGCTCCAAAACCACCTACTATGTTTGACAACCCAGATTGAGACTGCTTCACATTTCGCTTTGCAGAAATCACATTAGTTGTTTGAATAATACTGGTATTTATTTAAAATTTTCTACCCCTAAGGCAACTGACGTTCACAAAATCTAAAAGCAATTTTGAAAGTATGTATCTGAGCTCTCTTACCAAATAACAGGAAGTACGTAAACATTATTTAATACCACTTGATAGATATAAAATTAATTTAAATGCTTAAATGTATAAAGTTGGGAAACACAAAAGGGATTTCAGCTAATTCAGCTAGATTTCAGCTAGTTCAAAAAAGGAACCATTGAAATAATAGAATAGAATAGTAATAGTAATAGCAATAGTAATAGCAATAGTAATAGCAATAGTAATAGCAATAGTAATAGCAATAGTAATAGCAATAGTAATAGCAATAGTAATAGCAATAGTAATAGCAATAGTAATAGCAATAGTAATAGCAATAGTAATAGCAATAGTAATAGCAATAGCACTTAGATTTATATTCTACTTCACTGTGCTTTACAGTCCTCTCTAAGCAGTTTACAGAGTTAGTATATTGCTCCCAAAAAACTGGTTTCTCTTTCTACTGACCTCAGAAGGATGGAAGATTCAGTCAACCTTGAGCTGGTGAAATCGAACTGATGGCAATCGGCAGAGTTGGCCTGCAGTATTGCATTCTAACTATTGCACCACCACCGCTCCTAGAGAACAATAAAATGGAATGGAATGAAATAGAATAGACTATACTAGACTGCTTTATTTGACCAAGTGTGATTACAAGAAATTTGTCTTTAGTGTAGAAGCTCCGAGTGTACATGCAAAAACAACAGGGTAATAATAATCATAATGATTATGGGGCAGTAGACAAGATTAGAAGTTTAATAATAATACGACTGCATGTAATACTACATGGGGTCATGATGGGTTGGACACAGCTTCGCAACTAACAACAATAACTGTCGTACAACATGGGTGAATATACTTAGAAATAAGACTGTCTTCTATGGGGAGACACATATACAGAATGGCAAACATCTGGAACAGCACTTTTTCTAAGGAAGGCTAAAGCTATTTAAATTAATAAAGTGATTAATAAATAAAATCATAGTAGTTTTCTTGGTGGGCATTAATGACACCACGGAAATGCCTTCTGATACCATACAATTATTTTTAAAAGCTATATCAAAGAGTTGTCACTTTAGGATAGAATTAAGGGAGAAATTGAGTAAACATAGTTCTGAAAACTAAACCATTTAATACACTGGACTTCTCCCCATAATGTTAGTCCTGGTATTATAAAGGAATATTCCTATATATCTTCTGGATTGAGAAAAAGAATCTTTTACCCAAATAAATCAGAATGCAAGTGACTTTATACATAATTTCACTAGTAACAAATAACTGGATTTGTAGGTAAAGTCCAAGCAAGTAGTTCGTGCATTAATATTCTAGTATGTGCAGTTCAGAGTCCAGTCAGGTGTTTTCGAGATTGCCATCCATAGCTGAGAAACTGTTAGTCAGATGACTGAGATTCTCTTCAGTAGCTTCTAGGTATGCCTGGTGTGTGATTTCAAAAAAAGATCTGACCGGATCCACCCCTTTGTTTTTTGTAAATTGGGCTCAAATTACATCTGCAGCATTAGAGTGTCTTAACAATTAACTCTAAAATTATATTTTGTTAACTTGTTTTTACCAACATCTAAGCAATGGGAGTTTGGGGGTCTAACATTTAGCTAGGATTTAGTTTCTGGAGAGGTGCACAGAAAAGTTGTAATGTTTCGGGATACATTATCTATTTTCTCAAATATGTAAATTGAGTTTATATTTAAAACCCAACAAATTCTTGCTTCCATTTTTAGGGACACATGCAGAATCTTTGGTCGTTTTCAAACCCAGTTCCAGTGCAAACTGTTTAACTGTTTCCAGGGTAGGGTAGGGTAGCCCTCTGCATACCTGATTTGAAATCGCAACTGCAAATGCACAAATATTTTCTTGCATGTAGAAATACATGCACAAATTAGCATATACCAGTGATATGCCAGTTTCTTGGCTGGTTTGGCCATATTTGGGGACATTTTCAAGCCATTTTTGGATAATTTTGGGTGTGTTTTTCAGGCCATTTTCAGGCTGTTTTCAGGCTGTTTTTTGAGGTGTTTTTAGGCCATTTGGGGGGCCATTTTCTGGTGCTCCAACACTCACAAAGAGCAACTGGCAATGGCACACATGCCCACAGAGAGGCCACTGTGTGCCACCTACAGCACTCATGCCATAGATTCGTCATCATGGGCATATACAAATCCTTGTTTCTCCTAGTGAATCCTGCTCATGGCCATTTCTTCTTGGTTTCCCTTCCCCACTCCAAATACTAACAAACAACTAAGAGCAGGATCACTAGGAGTGGAAACTGTAATGCTTTTCGTCTTCCCTTACTTAGGATGCCTTCTTTCTTATTGCTGTAGAGGAAAAATGGTGAAGCCTTCACTCTTTCTTTTGAACAGACACAATGGGTCAGTGGGGTGGATTGGGAGCAAAGGAAAGTTTGAATTTTTCCAACAAAACTGCTGAAGGTGGATGCTTCTCCAATTAGCAAGAAGGAAGAATGATCTATTCCCAGAAACCCATCTGATAATTCAGAATTCAGAATAACAGAAGGGACCTTGGAGGTCTTCTAATACAATCCCCTGCTCAAGCAGGAGACCCTATATCATTCTGGACAAATGACTGTCCAATGCCTTCTTAAAAACCTACATGATGGAGCACCCACACCTTCTGGAAGCAAGCAATTCCATGGACAAAACAGGTTGTAGGAAGTGGGGTTGCATTGGAGGAGAAACAGAGGTTTATCTTTATCTATAACTAGGTTATGAGAAGCTTGTGAAAAGTTATTTAGACAACTTCATTAAAAAAAACAACACCTGTCTGACTCTTTTCAAAAGAAACATCAAAGGTCACAATAATCTTTGAATAGTGTGGGAAATGTTGTCCTGTGATTTGCAAATATATATCATTGGGCATAGAACAAAGAAAAGATGAAGTAGAGAAATGAGTTATCCTTACAATACAAAATAAATTTATTACTGATACAAAAAAGAACAATCTAAGATTATCTTGCAAAAGGGACAATAGCCAATGGATTCAGTATAAGGCCAATTCCTATGTGGTAATAGATGCATGAGCAGTAGGGTCCCTCTTTTAAACTGACCAGTGGTCATTGAGCAATTGGCCTATATCTAAATGGGTAGATGGGTAGATAGAGCAGCGTACCATGAAAAATGAAAATTCTGCTATAAATCTCATAATATTGTTTTTTGAGGACAATATAAATTTAAAGAAAAAAATGAACGAATGCTTTACTACATATTTATTACAGCCAAAAAAACAGGATGAATATAATGATGATTTTTGATAAGAAAAATTGTATGATAATTGGTCTCACATGTATATATTATAGCATTTATTCTAGGAATATCCTTCAAAATTGGATGCATCTTCCTGTAACCCATGTATTCTGTGCAGTTCTTCATTGGTATAAGGGGCAATAACAATATGAACCAAAGTTGCACCATCATTTTTCTACATGTAATATGGACCAAAATCCAATATAGCTCCTCCCCTGATGCCTTACTCACTACTTACAAACTGGCTTTCTTTAAAGTCTAGAACAGCAAAATCGCCTCTCTTGAATGGATACATAAAAGCCACAAAATCCAAGAAATAAAATTGGAAGCAACATGGAGAGTTGGTGGACACATAAAGTAGCAAAAGCAACAATAACAACGAAGTTTACTATTACTAGTATCCAAGTCTTCTCCCTTTATTTTCATGGGATCTTAGGGGAAAAAAAACCTTACATTTAGGAAGAATTAAAATGCTGTTTAAAGCAAGATTTTACTCAATTGAAATTGTGAATGTCAAATCTTTCACATAAAACAACAGTAGAAGCTGAGAAGTACTGCTACTTTTTATTTTCTGTATTTCTTTGTTTTTTATGTTGCTTGGCTTACTCATTGAAAAAGCAATGCACTCTGGCTTTGGAAAAAAGAATTAAAGCAAGCTATTTGCAAAGAAAAAAAATGGCTTCTACAATGTTGTAAGTTACATGAACTTTCCTGGGCTTTGGATCTAGGAGGAAGTGATGTGCAGCTCACCAGTGTGTTCCTTCTCTTTCTAAATTGGGTTAGTGTTTTTATTCCCTTAGATAATCTCTTTATTACAGTATTTCTTCTTCCTAGTCCTGAATCTCCTTCCAGTGCTATGCCTGAAGCCAGTATTTAGTGGGATTGCCTGGAATGTTGTAATGTTTCCAGGCTTAATTCTGCCTGAAAAAATAAGCAAGATCAGTCTGGTTAGAGATTGTGTTAGCTGATCGGATTTTTATTTTCCTTCCTCCAATTCCTCCTCTCTTTGGTAGCATTCAACATCTTTCTCAGTGGAAAACCCCTTATCCCCCCCAGTTTCCTTTGGTTTTCCCCTATTTTTCGAAAAAAAGCTGGAACTTTATTAAGAAGGACATATGAGAGCAGAATGGACTGGGGAAAAGTCTCAGTAGAAATTCTCAATACAATCCTATATAAGCTTACTCAAAGCAAACAAACAAACAAATATCCCATTGAGTCCCCCCGCCCTTGAGGAGCTGGGCATAGAATAGAAGCTGCAAGTAGACAATGCCTCATATATAGTCAGCTCGAGGAAATCTCAAATGCTGTCCTTCCTGAGAATGAAAAAGCAGCTGCTTGATTTGTGATCTCAGTTCTCCACTTCGCCTGACAATCAGAAAGTAAACAGAGAGACTGATGATGGAAATTGAGAAGAATATTTTTTTTCCAGAAACTGAGGGCAGATTCTGAGTGTCTTCTCATTCCAATTTCCTTAGTAGTGAAGCTTAGAGTCCATAAACCGTGGAATAGACATGTCAATGAGTCAAAAGTAACCCTGCAAGCAAAATCCCAATGTCCATCCCACCAAAGTTAGGGACTGTGATATCAATACCACTGACAACGTTCCTCTTGCACATCTTGTTCCATGAGGCTGGGCAGCGGGAAGGAGTGGGGGCAATTCGCTGATTGTGACTTTTTTTTTTAAATGGATACATCAAAATTCCTCTCATTTTGAAAAAGGAACTTTCTGTGTCTCTCCTCACCCCACGGAGACATTTTTGTACTTTGGAGCCAAGCTAGGGAAAAGGGTCTCGACAAAAGGCTAGCCAGGAAGCCAGTCTCAGATCCTGCTGCCACTGAATATAATCTGCCTCTTGGCACCCAGGTCTTGCAGCTGCCAGGCCCTCTCCTTATGCGGTCACCGGGATTGGCGCGGAGGCAAGAGCAAAGAGCGGAGGAGGGCTAGGCAGAGCACATTCATCACTGCCAGGAGTGAGTGGAGGCAGTGCCAAGGAACTATGTAACTAGGCACCTGTGCCAATTTGCTCAGTAATTGGATTGCTATTTGAAAAATTAACATGGTCTCTAGAACCTTTGCATTTTCTGTGCAAAGTTTTCAAATGGCAGAGGGAGGGGCAAATGAGGAGGGGGGTGCCAAGCAACTGCTTGGCAAAGGACTGGGGAGAGGGAGGGATTGATTTAAAACACATGCACACACACACAAACCAAAGTCATTTGGTTATCTTCCAGAATATTATAAAGCTGCTTCTGAATCCACTCGACCGTGCTGGCAGATGCGAGAGACAAAGGACGAAATACAGCATGCTGGAAAGCTGTGATGTTACTGCTTACTCGAAGGAGTAACTGGTTTCCACACTGTTATTTTCCAGCAAATGTAAACATGACAAGAGACACGGGCAAAGGGGAAGGGGAGATGCTAATATGAAGTGCAGAGTCTGAAGGACACAATTATGATACAGTTTCCTCTCTTTAGTATCGAAGCCCCAAATGGAACCTAAGATAGGAAACTCTCAATTGTACTACCAGTGCCCATTTATAGGTCTGCTGATTTTCAGAGAGAAGGAGGCATCGCAAGAAAGTTATTAATCCTTGTGACATGCTTCTGCATTTCTTTCTTGTTTCTTATAAAACAGCTGTAATGTCTAGTACAATTTTACTAGGACTGTAACTCTTGTGCAAGCCAATATGGATTTATATGAAAATAGTGTATTAACTTTAAGCAAAACCATCAAACCCAGATGAGTCATTTTGATATTTGAGTGGGGGACAAGCAGAATTGCAAAAGATAAATAATTGAGATGAAAGTGAAAGCAGTGTTTACACACCCAGTTGTTAACCTCAGTATAAAAACTAAAAATCCGACAAAAGCCTTTGTGAATAAATGTGGCTACCTATTGCTTAAAAAAAAAAGTTTGCTTTACTTTTTAAAAGACAAATCTTCTCCAACCTGGTTTACCCCCGTTGTACCACAACTGTATAATTTCCAACCAAAATGGTACCTTGGTACTCAACTGTTTTGAAACTCATCAAATTTGGTACTCAACACATTTTGATGCGGAAATTTTGTCTCAATATTCATTGTTTGGAAATCAATGTACAAGCTAGAACTTTTTGGTGTCAGCTGCGTTGTGACTCACTACATTATTTTTTACAGGAAAAGAATTGTTTGGTATCCTCATTTTTGATACTCATAATACCTCCTGGAACCGATTAATGAAAAATACCGAGATACAATTGTAGTTTATATCAGAGATTTCTGGGAATTGCAGTTCCAAACCTTTATTCTGGTAGAATGTGAAGAAAGCTAGACTAAGATATGCTTAATTCAAGTATATTCCATGACAGGGTTCAATTATTTTTTAAAAGACAATACAACAGTATTATAATATGCTAGTCAACCTTGTTACCTAGCATAGGTAACCTCTTTCAAGGATTCACCTTCAGAAAACCAGTCAACCTTGTTACCTAGCATAGGTAACCTCTTTCAAGGATTCACCTTCAGAAAATTTAACATGACGGTATTTATTGATATTTATTGATTTCATATTAGGTAAGATTGTATGCAGAAATTAAAATACAAATGGAATTAAGTGGAAATAAAGACAAGTGGAATTAAATGCCTGTGCATTGTGTTGCTTGATTTCTGCTACTATAAAAGGAAAATTCAGTATGACTTGTTTAATTCCAAAGAGATAGTGTCTGTCTTCCTGAAACTGTGCCACCATGAAGACAAGACAACTCAGAAGCAAGATCTGAGATGGAAGTAGGGAAGAAGCTGAAATTTCTGCCCCTAGATGGAGTATTCTGCACACAGGAAGTTTTTTGCATTTTGGGAGAACATAGACAGTCATCTCTTCAGAAGCCTTGTGGTGTTACTAGTTTGAAATTATCCCTAAAACTTAGTGAAAATTCACTTTAATAATGCTGAGAGTAGGAACTAAAGCTTCTATTTTAGAAAATCAGGATTTGAGTGTTGTTTATGGTCAAACTTAAGAATTTGACATATTCTACGAAAACAATACATATAGAGTTAGCTGTATTGTTTGCAATGGCTGCTGATAATAGTAAATACGATATATTAAATTGATATGATTGCTGTAATTTTATATGTGTTTTACTAAAACGTAAGGTTGCAAATAAATGTTTAAATACAAATGCATAGTTTAGATGGCAGGTTGCCTAAATAAGAACTTATACTGCATAGCTATTGCAGAGGATTTTATAATTTCAGATGACCAACCTCTGTCTTACTCTGACTCATGGGACACAATAAATCTGTAGAAGCTTATGTTTGTTTTCTTTTCTTTTATGAAGTGGACAAAGAAAAGGTTGTGGTTAGTCAAATTCCTTTTTACGATGGAAGACTCTTCATCCGTGTTGATCTTGCAGCTCCCACCTACTGCCTCCCAAGTATCAGTCTTACCTCCTTGACTGCCCGGCCATTTCTTCACCTCTCACCTTCCTTGCTAAATAGATACAGTTTCTTTAGCAGTGAGGGGTGATTAACAATTTGGAAGGAGGGCCATACAAACATGCCAGGAACAGAAAAGAAGACTGTGCACATCTGCTTTTTATGTATCCAGTAAAGCATCAAAGAGAAGAATTTGCTTAGCCTTGCCACCATGAGATGCGCAAGCATTTCTCACTAGGAGATAAATCTTCACATCCACTTCATTGGAGCAAAGGAAAAGAAAATGTTGATTCAATGTCCTTGCTTGAGTGTAAATTTCAAAGCCTCTATGAGTGTGATCCTGTGAGTATTAAAAAGATTGCTTTTGCTGTTATTTCCTCCTCCTCCTCCTCCTCCTCCTCCTCCTCCTCCTCCTCCTCCACCACCACCACCACCACCACCACCACCACCACCACCACCATTATCACCACCACCACCACCATTATCACCACCACCATCACCACTACTACTACAGAGCTTTTACAGCTATTATTTGAGAGACAGTTTGGTGTGGTTGGGGGTAAAAGCACTAGACTAGAAACTGGGAGATTATGCATCTTAGTCCTGCTTTAGGCACAAAGCCAGTTGTGTGGTCTTGGGCCAGTCATTCTTTTTCAGTCCCAAGAAGGAGGAAATGGCAAACCACTTCTGAAATATTGCCAAGAAAACTACAAGCAGCTGCTGGATGTCACTGGAAACAGCACTGTACATTTTTGTGAGGTTCATCTTTAAAGGGCAAAAATGCATCCAGCGAAACAGCAAACACTTTTTAGTTTCCCCGAGGAACACACAAACAAAAAAGGAGTGTCTTAACTGACACACTAAGCTGCTTAATTGGGCTTTTGAAGTCCTATTGGCCACTTTGGATAACTAAGGTAAGAGGCTAGGGCACTTTGACACTGGTGATCTGCACTACCTCAGATCAGTTCTGTCTGACTGATCTCCCAATATTATTTGTTTGGGAAAGTGATATGACTTCTGGCTTTGTTTTGGTGTATGTGAAAATTCTCTAAGTTTAAAAAAGATTCAAAGAATTCCTCCCTCCAAATTTATGGGTATCCTTGCCTCACCCTAGTTGCTGAGCTCAAGGTTATTTTATTTTATTTATTTATTTAGTCGTATGGATTAGATAACAGATATAAGTATAGACATAATTATGAATACATGAAATGAATACGAATAAAAGACAATATTAGGACAGGGACATAGGCATGCTGGTGTGCTTATCCACGCCCCTTAAAGACCTCCTAGGAATGGGGTGAGGTCAACAGAAGACAGTGTAAGGTAAAGTTTTGGGGGTTTGGGGAAGAAACCACAGTTCCAGCAGCATATTTCTTGCTGTATGCATTGTTTAGAACTTCTGTCCTTTAGTTCAGCTTCTGTAGTAACACACAGTCACAGTTACAACTGTTGGGAAAAACCACTTGGTTGCATAATTGTTGGTCTGCTTCTAATTCACCTTCATACTTAATTAATATTTTAAAATGCAATGGAGGAAGGATGGCAAGGTAGTTGGGGAATTTTTTAGGGGTTTTCACTATTCTTCATACTTTTCACATTCAGTTTGCCAACACATAGCAATGTATATTATTGACAGCATAGTAATCACTCAGCTCAATAAGCAGATCAATGGACAAAGTGCCAGACAAATTCTGTACATACAGGAAGACCTATTGAGTTGGGAGGGTTAGCAACTTATTTCTTCTTTTTCTGTGGAGTGGTAAAGGATATTTATTGTTAAACCACAACTGAAGATGTTTTGGGATGGGAGGTGGGACACTGGATAATATTCCTTGCACTTCTTCTGGAGGGAAAAAGGGTGATTAATTAATGCTATGCTTTGTATATTTACCATAGATTGAAGTCTGATGAAATGCTTTCTGTGGGTGGAAACAGTGATAATATAGAAGTGTGCCCAGTGAGCAGAAAAAGAATCTTATAATTATCCATAAACATGGACAGGTTTTTAGAATAAGTTTGAACACTTTTCTTTGTGTTATCCCACCCCCAATTTCCTACTGTTTCACTTTCCTTCCTTCCTTCCTTCCTTCCTTCCTTCCTTCCTTCCTTCCTTCCTTCCTTCCTTCCTTCCTTCCTTCCTTCCTTCCTTCCTTCCTTCCTTCCTTCCTTCCTTCCTTCCTTCCTTCCTTCCACATAGTGTCATACCTCACACATTTGCCATTACTAGCCACAACCTGCCAGCTCTTTCTTTTCACTGTGCTAGGCACCCTTTGTTTTCACAGCCTGGCAAGACTTGCAGCTGTTGTTCGAGGCCTGCTCCTCCAGCCTGTGATCAGTCAGCTGCAAAATCTTCTCTGGACACTCAGTATTCACAGCTCTAATCGGGCCAGCGGACTGTTTCCTCCTCTCTTGCAGTAAATCTTTATCCCTTGCTCCCTGCTCGTCAGTTAGTGGCGCCAGCTCTTTGGGCTGCTCTATTCCTTTCCCATCCTTTGCCGCAACGTGTGCTCTGAATGCTAACATTGGCCTTGTTTAGACTTGCTGCTGACTTGAAACAGTGATCCGCAAGTTGGAGAAGTCCAAATTCATTTCTCGTCCTCTTCTTCCTCCCCTCCCTGCTCCATCCTTACAACAACTCTTTCTGCTCCATGCAGAAAAAACATTCCAAATGGATTCTCTTTCCCGATTTCATACTTTACCCATATAAGTTAATTGCACGATTGTCTTTTCATTTTCCCTACAAGAAAGGCTGCCATTCTCTGGACTTTAGCGTCTTTGGGCCAAAGATGAAGATAAGCTTGGCTGACAGATGCAATAACTAACAGCAAGACATCCCTACAGGAAACTGGCACAAACTGAAACTAGTCCACGTGGCCAAGTTGATTAAGAGACTTCATTGTTTATAACTTAAATGACTTGAATTTGAGTCCCACATGTCTTCGCTGAGGCAGGAAAGTCTGCATGCTAATTTTTGAAGTATTTGCCATCACGTCTAGTCACTTCCGACTAATGGGTGGGCCTTTTCTTTTACACCAAAATGGAATGATGACCCCCATTACACCCAGATATGTACCACCTCAGAGCCATTAATTTATAACCCAGGATTCTTCTAAGTTGTTAACAAAGTTATTTTACTCTGTAAGGTAGGTTTGTTTATCTAAAATCCACCAGTTAACTAATTATCTGAAGCTAAACTTAGTTTTTCAATATCCCACAGCATCAAGATTGCCTTCATATCACATTGGCTCAAATAAGCTAAAATGGCATGACGCTAAAAATTAAAATATGGAAGACATGCTTATTTTGAGTAAGATTTTTTTTTATTCAGGATAGCTTGATCTATTGCTTTATTCTAAAGCAGAAATGAAACAATGCCTTTGTGTTGCTTTGATATCTCACAGGCTGGGTACTTAATATGTTTAATACAATACAAATGCTATGGGGGGGGGGAGGAGGAATGACCCATACAGTGAAGCCTTGATTAATGAATCAGAGGTAGTGCTCATATAGTGACCACAATGGGGATCAGCAATTCTGTCCCTAAGAGATATGATCACGAAGCAACATATAATGTGCTTTTGATGGGCTTTATACTTCACTTCTGCTGTAGTCACTAAGTGAATCACCGTGATTTATTGAGACATCACTTGATCATGGCTTGTGATTTACTGCTGGCTTCTCCATTTGACTCTGCTTGTTGGAAGCTGCTTGTGAAGTGTCATCACACTGCAACAGGTGGGATGTTGCAATGCTTGTAATGGCTTGGTAGTTGTGAATCACCTGATAGTTGATCATGTGGTGCCAGGGACCTACAATGATCATAAATGTGAGGACTGGTTGAAGTTTCAGTGCCACTGAAACTTCGAATGGTTGCTAAACAGGGCAGCTGCTAGTCCTATATGTGCCCAATCTAGTTTGCACCGATGCTCCTTCTCATTCTAGAACATAGAAGAATTCCACACAAATCATTGCAATAACATTAGACAAGAAGCAACACAAAATTATACATGCAAAATGCATCATTGAAAGAAAAGCAAGATTTCTGTATTTTCCTCATAGATTTCTCCTACTCATAGTGCTAAGCTGAAGTTCAAAATGCTGGGTATTTTAGGTAGGCATAATACTGACTGGTTACTCTCATAGTGTTGGATTTATATTGGCCAGTTACATTTTGGTTTTATGGAAATCAATTGAATGTAAGTGGTCACTGCTCCTCCCCCCCCTCTCTCTCGCATGCACACACACACAAACACACACACACCCTACACAACCTACACATCCCAATCCCCAATACCTTAATTTAAAACAGTAAATTACTTACAACATTATTATTTATTGGAGATCTATATCCAATGGCATGACCTGTCAGCACTTCATGACCTACTGACCCCAAGGGAAACAGTGGAGTATAAATAGAGGGTTAAGGATTTACTCTGTGTCCTCTCTTTGTCTGTTAAGAGATTGCTATTCTGAGCTCATTTCCTTCTGACTTTCTTCCCAGGGACACATTCACAAAGCACATGCTCTTGGACGCTCTCCTCTTGGTAGTTAGATGCTAGATTTTGTCTTTCGTCATGCCATATTTCCTGCAAATAAATCTCTTTCTGTTATAGTTATAAAATCTGCTTGAGTAGTTGTTCAGGTTATATTCCTGCTTACGTGCACATAGAGAACAGCAATACTTTAGAATACTTGAGCAAATGGGAAACTAAAATATTAACGTTAACACAAACTCACGTTTACCTTTGTTTGACTAAAGCCACATTTCTTGAAGTTAAGAAGTTTTTCGAACTCAGTGTGATTACTTTGGGGTAAGCATTCAAATGGAATGGCCACATTTCCTATAATTGAAAAGCTGTGATTTGTACTTTCTTAATGTAATTGAGACGTGTTGCTTGATAACAGTTCTACTCATTTACTGTAGGTATGTAGATGCAGTCCTAGGAATAAAGATACCCAAGTTTCAATCATATTGAATTTAGTGGGATTTCAGTGGCAAAAGAGCAATAAAATTTTCAGTGGCAAAAGAGCAACAAAGATTATTAGAGGGCTGGAGGCTAAAACATATGAAGAATGGTTGCAGGAACTGGGTAGTTTAGTGAAAAGAAGAACTAAGAACTGTTCCAGTATTTGAGAAGTTGCCATAAAGAAGAAGGAATCAACCTATTTTCCAAAGAACCAGAAGGCAAGACAAGAAACAATGAATGGAAACTAATCAAGCAGAGAAGCAACCTAGAACTAAGGAGAAATTTTCTAATAGTGAGACCAATTAACCAGTGGAATGGCTTGCCTTCAGAAGTTGTGGTTGTTTCATCACTGGATGCTTTTAAGAAGAGACTGGATAGCCACTTGTCTGAAATGGTATAGGGTCTCCTGCTTGAGCAGGGGGTTGGACTAGAAGACCCACAAGGTTCTTTCCAACTCTGTTATTCTATTATTCTTTTGAGAGACAGATGCATTTTTTTTTATTTGGAAGGTCTATAGAGTTTCTCAGTCATTCAGCTCATGATTGTCCCAAAGGTGCTTTTTCGAGAGGTGACTGAACCTCCTGCTTTTTCTTTGAAGATGTTTTGCTTCTCATCCAAGAAGCTTCTTCAGCTTTATTTGGAAGGATTGTTATTTGGTCAAAGCTATCTGCATTGTTGCCAGCTTCTAAAACTCACAATTGATATTTTGTGAGCAATTTAGGAATGCAGTAACCAGAAGACTAACACTATATTGTCGGTAAACTACCCTCTTTTCTTTTTATTATTTATTAATTAAATAAATAGCAGTATCCATGGAATTAAAGAATAGGCACTTGTGTATCCCCTAAGCTGCTATTAAGTCAGGCTTTTGGTTGTGGGGCTTATAGTCCAAAGTTGCAATGCTTTTTTTTTCCTAAAGGTTTTTGGAAAATATATTACAATGTTTTTTGTACCAGTATCATTGATTTTAAATCTTGTGACAGTTTCTTTGGTTGATTTTATATTTTACAACTGCCTTATGTTTGATTTATTGCCCACTGCTTTAGTAATTACTGCACTGCAGGAAGTCCTCCTTCTCCTCCTTCTCCTCCTCCTCCTCCTCCACCACCACCACATCCTCTTCCTCCTCTTCATGCTTTTTGTCAGCTGCCTAAAACTGAAAGTGATTCTTTTTTCAAGCATGCTCCTTAGAGTTGCATTAGTAAGATTTATTGAGATGAATGGGAAAGGGGTACAAGAACATTTCTCTATTTAGAATCAATATAGCTTGTGGCCATTAGGACAGAGAACTTGTTTTCTTTTCAACAGTGTCCCTATGATCCAATGAGGAGGATTCAGTGAGAAGCTTATACCTGACTATTTACGTAAACGTCTCCTGAAACTTTATGACCTGGGAACCAAAAGTTACAATTGCCCACTGAATTGCCCAATTAACTGAAATTGACTAAGGGTTCTTGATTTGTATTTCACTATTGATTTTAAATTCACTTTTAATTGGTTGAATTTGAAATTTGAGTTAATTTATTACATCCTCAGCCATCCTGGCCATTGGTACATCAATGGCCAAAATTCAGAGCTTATAATTCTATCACAGCTAGGGAAATGTTTGTCTAGTCTATAAATAACTGTAAAATGAGAAGAAAATGTTTTTTCTCAAAATGACCAGTTTTTTCCTGATACATTTCAGAAGTTGAACCTGGGTACATATGCAGCTAGATATGTTCTGATTGTTTCAGTATAAACATAAATACATATGAGTTTTTAAAAAAAGAGTTTTTATCATCTTAGTCACACTGCTTGTTTATGTTATTATGTTATTTGGAAATCTACAAGAAGCCCTAGAACCATATAGCCATTAAGCCAAGTCACGGCAGTTTTTCAATTTAGGATCTTATACCATATTTGTTACTGTTGAACATCCTCTTGTTGAATGTAGCTCAATATTCATGATTACTAATAAGGCCTTTGAACTATGGTGCTGGAGAAGACTCCTGTCTTCAAACAGGCCAGTCCTAGAGGAGATCAATCCTGACTGCTCTTTAGAAGGCCAGATCCTGAAGATGAAACTCAAATGCTTTGGCCACCTAATCAGAAGGAAGAACTCACTGGAAAAGAGCCTAATGCTGGGAAAGATTGAGGGCAAAAGAAGAACAGGATAACAGAGAATGAGGTGGTTGGGTGGAGTCACCGAAACAGTAGGCTTAAATGGACTCCAGAGGATGGTAGAGAACAGGAAGGCCTGGAGGAACATTGTCCATGGGGTCAGGACATGATTTTGCAACTAATAACAACAAGGTAATATTAAACAGTGATTTTTGTCTCTAAGCTAGCCCTTTGCAGTATGGTATTATTAGAACATTTTGATAAACATAACTTCTATTCCATTGTCTACTCATGTATAAAGTTGTTGAATAGAACTAAGCCGATGAAGGATCCTATGAAGGTTAAGGCAGAAACATGTTTGAGTAAGGTAGCTCAACAAGTTACAAATCCAACAATCTGCTTTGGTTCCAGAATGAATGAAATAAATAGAAAGCAAAATTGTTTGAGGTCCTTATCTACAATATAAATCAGCATTAGAACACTCTGGAAATTCTAATATACCATCTTGATAAAACCATGCAATACTGATTTTACCCAGTTTCCACCTCTTAATTTTACATTGATCCCTCTTTTTCAGAAAAGAATCAGTTTAGAGTTTAAAACTTCATTGCTTTCTTTCCTTTTGAGGAATTGTCTTTATGTGGCAAGCCCAGATTTGGTGAGTCATTTTTAAACTTGAGGTAGACAGATGCCTGTATCTTAGGATGGGAGATAAGATATTCATTCGATTTGTTCTTCATCATCTACTTTCTCTGGAAAAGGATATAACCAGCCCTAAGGTTGGCAAAGGCAGAGGCACTCTTGACCATAGTATCCTCCTGATCCTCCAAGAGGAATCATGACTTCAGAAATACTGTGTCTTCCAATTTTTCAATATGATCCTTCAGAGGAAATACAACCCTTTCCAGATCACGCTGTATCCTCAAATCTCAGATTACTTTGTCTTCTATGCTTCCACGTTTTATGTATTGTTCAAGACGAGCCCTTCATATCCTCCAGATTTCCTAAGGTTGTGTGGGAGTTTAGCATACTTTCCTTTGTTTATTCACAAATGCTTGGCTAAGTCTAAGGGCTAAGCTCATTAATTATGGACTTGTAACTTAAGGGAATTTATGAATGAATGCGTGTGATCACTCTTCCTTCTAAGCCTTGCCTCACCCAACTTGGTTAAGAAATAGGAAGGAGGAAGCACACAGAGTTGGCAATTGAATTTTCCTCCTGGGTATTTCTTTAATCAGTGTCTTTCCTCTATTGTTATTTTCTCCAAATAATTATTGCTTGGTATGTGTTTAGCAAGTTGGTATTTGCGCTAAATAGTTTTTTTTCCAAACTCATCTGTGCCTAAATGCATAGAATTTCCCTTGCAGTTCTCTTCTAAGTAGAACACTTGTAATAGTAAAATAATTTTCAAAGACTTGCTTTGCTTCTTTACAATCTAAAAATGTAATCTTTCAGTAAACTAACCACTTCCGACTCCGCAATCAGTTAAAGAGGCCTCATTCATAAACTGTTCACAAGCCTGAAGTTCATCATAAAATTAGTGAGTATGAACTCGGCTCATTACAGGAAAAACAAATCAAACAAAAATATTGTTTTTAGATGATAAAACATTTTAATTATATACAAAAAGAAAGTTGATTTTGCATGTAAAGTGATATGTTGTAATTAAATGTTATCTATGTGAGCGATAGTGAATGTTTTCAAAGAGAATGGAGAAAAATCATTCAGACATACTGTTTCATCCCAAATCAAGAGACCGGGGCTTCTTGTTGCTTGATAGTGACAACCTTATCTGCATTATTTTCCATCTCTTAATGTAGACCAGCAAATGGAAGAACTAACACTAAAATCAGAAATAGGTAGAAATCAAGTGAAAAGGATTAAAAACTGGACACAACCTGGAAATGACAAACTGCATGATTGTTGGCTCAAATATCTGATGAATAGAATGCTGGCAAGGAAAAGCATTACATAGTCAATTTCTACAAAAAAAAAAACAACAAAAAAAACCAAGGGGAAAGTGGATAAAAACCAAGCAAATGCTTACAACTGTAAGATTAAAAGAAGAAACTGAAGGCTTGATTTTGGCTGCTCAAGAGCAAGTTATTTGAACTAATGCAATCCAGGCCATAAACATATCAAATGATTCAGATTTTGCATCAAAGCAAAAGAACAGTATATTATATACAGAGCTCATGCAACAATATCACACAAAGTGATGATCAATAACTATATCAGACACTTAAATCATAGTCATTTTGTAAAAAATAATAACTGGTGATAGTCTTTTTAAAGAAGAACTTTCCGATACAGCACTGTCTGCCCATCAAGGTGAGATATTCACCTTCTGAAGAAGGGAGGATGAAGAATGTCTATGGAGATTCTCAGTCATCCTGGCCATGGTTGTCCCAAAAGTGCTTTTTCAAGAGGCAACTGGACTTCCTTGTTTTTCCTTTAAGATGTTTTGCTTCTCATCCAAAAAGCTTCTTCAGCTCTGTGTGCCAATGCCAATGCGTTTCCTTAGCAGTGGAAGCATTTCCCATTTACCTCCTTGAGCTAAGGTTCAAAGCATCTCTGATAATAAAAACAGATGCTGAGGTTTTTCTATTGAAGACTTTTTAGTGAAAGCTACATTTTAAGTTTATTAAATGTATGCCCCACATTTATGTATGCACAAATAAACCTAACCTACAAGCCTGCTATGATTAATATGTGCTTCTGCTGTAGATCATTCTTATAAAATACCAGGTCATTGTATTAGCATTTGTTGGTCCATTTTGAAGAATTTGAAAGGTGGATAAATGGTTAGTAAATTCAAACAAACAGATCTTTTAAGTGCAATTTTAGTGGCAACAGATATGTAAACCATAACGAAAAATATTGGGAAAGAATAGCATATAGAATGCATCTATATGAAATAATTATGTTTTTTTTAGAATCTTTCTTTTGTTTTGGTCCTTTTTATCTTTGGTCTTCCCTTTCTTTCAAGCAAATAATGCTATTTTGAGATTTTTTCTTCTTAAAATGCCTATATGTTAACTTTCTTACATCTTTGACCTCTTGTGACTCCTTCCTTCTGGGAGTTTTAATTCCAGACATACTGGCTATATTCACACAACATGGTTGACTGAATCAACTACTTCCTCCCTTTCCAGGTTAAACATTTATTGCCATGTGTCAGCAGTCCATGGTCACCAATGTCCCAGTGAAAGAGAGAGAGACTAGTTTTGAGATCATTGCAGATGCTGCAACATAGTTTGAGATGACACAATTATTTGGGGACCAGCAATGTCCAGTGAGTAAAGGAAAAAGAAGTAATAATATGTTACAGATTATGATTATATTCAGAATTTCTCAACAGTCAATGAAGTTCTTAAACTCTACCCATTGCTTTTCCTATGTGGTTAGTGACTTGTGGAATTAGTTTACTTTCAAATAATCCTTGGACTGTTTTGGACAGAGTTAATTTCATTCTGACTGCCTGGTTCATTTGCTTGTACAACACACTTACCATTAAACGTTAGCTCTGTGAGATAGTCCACACAAGACATCCAACCAGCATACTAGCTCAAACTTCCTTGTAAGGTTACATTAACAGTTGTTAATGTAATAACAATTGTAATACAATAACAATTCATCTTGCAAGAGTGACAGTATTTCTACCCTCCTTTCTATTTATTATCTGGAAAACTAGAGAAGATTTCTTCTGAAATATTTCCCACATCCTCCCGCCCTCTGCAAGCTGAGATATCTTTTACACACCAGTGGTCCAATTTATGGCTCTCCCTTCTATCTCTCATGGTCATTCCCACATATCATTACCCTAAGTGTTGTCAAGTGAACAAGACCAGTGAGGACTTTCATCATAATTTTGTGTTCCTCATGCAATTGTGAGGAACCTTGTGCATCCGCGCCAAAACTTAGCCAGTTATTTGTCATTGACTTTGTTGCCATAATAACAAAGTGTTTTTCATTCCTGGTAGTATCATTGTCAGACCTGGAAGCCATCTTTTACTTTGGGCCTTCAGGCCTGCCACAATTTCTACTGTGGGAAAATGGGAGGGGAGATTATATGGAGTACGGGTGATATATAGTCAAAATAACACTCCTTTCTCAGAGAATCAAGGACATCTTACCCTGCAGCTGAGATCGTGTGACTGGGAGTCATCTCCAGTTTTGGATGATGTCTGATTGGATCATGTAATGGACATGTCAGTGTGGGGTATGTATTCTATTTCTGAATTTTCATTTCGGTGGGGAAAACCTGGAAACTTTCAAATTTGGGTTTCCCCAGATGTGCCAATATGACATCTGTAATAAAAGTGAACTTTGAGGAAACTCGAGCGTTGGAGCCTTCTTTTGTTGGGGGTGTTATCTGGAACCCTGACAATCATATGATGTAGTATAGAATTGGATAAAAAGTAAAATGTTTTCATATTTTTTCTCAGTTTGGAAAAACAACTTGGATAGTCTTTCTTTTTATTTTTGTCAACACATGATTGTTCCTCCTCTATATTTGTAACTTTGTACGTTATTCATTGCACAGTAAATAGCAAGCATGTGGTCTATGTCCTTCCAGCTCAATGTAACATTGAAAGAACTTAGCAGATGTATAATCACCAACGCTTACAACAATTGTTGACTTTGTCAACATTTCACAATTTGTTCTTTGCAGATAAAAATTCTTAATTTGGCTTTTAACAGGAGACATTTAAAAGAGTATCTTGTTTTCACTTGATTGTGTGGGGAATTGTGGGACTTTATGTAAATATTCTGAAATGAAATGCCTTTACCTTTCTATCCTGATATATGGCCATGCTACAGGATAAATATTGCTGCTAGTCTTTAAGAATCTAATAAAACTTTAGCTCCTATATTAGAGCAAAGAAACTTGCTTGCTCTCTGTTGCTCTCTTTTCCCTGAATATGTGAGCCAAAAAGTAAGTTAAATGTCGAATGTTCTTATTTTTTCAATATTTTAATGCAAATATATTTTATTTAGTTTAGTATTTATCTGGCTACTTATTTCTACTAAGTTTAGAAAAAAAATGCTATGTGCTTTACTGTTTACTAGATTTTATGTATATATTTTGAAAATGGTGAAAGTGTTTTATGAATAGTGAATAAGAGTAGTAGATTATGCCTAAGGAATGGTATACATTTTTCTTGTATAGGGCACCATGTGTTCTAGAATGGAAGATTTTGCAGATGATACCAAATAAAAGTATTTTTCTCCTTCCACTGTTTTTTTAACAAGTTGAAAATTACCAAATATGTCATTGCAGTTTTTTAAAATCTAAAAGAGATGAACAATGTGATTAAATAATTGAACTTGGACCAGAGAAACCCAGGTTCATCTCAAACATACTGTACATCATTGAAACTTACTGGGTAGCTAACTCACATGGAGTACTAATCATGCTACTTTTCTCTCGGGGAAAAATGGCAGGATAGAAATCTAACAAAGCAAAAAAAAAAAAAAAAAAAACAATAGCAGAGAAGATGCCCCATGATGTATGATGAAATTAATATTATGCAGAGATTACTGTTAAGGTCACAGTAGCTGCAACATTACTGATGGTCTATAATGGAGAAATATATTTTTTTAGTATTTTTTTAGTATTTTATTAGGATTTATAGGCCGCCCTTTTCCCTGAGGGGACTCAGGGCGGCTTACAATCATTAGGGAGGGGGTGAAATTCAAAATAAACAATATGTGAGCAAAATAAAATAATAAAAACACAACTTGCATTCAACATTCAACACTCGGGTGGGGCAAATTATACAAATCCATTTTCATTAAAAAGGTATAAGTAACTATGTCATTTGGACTTGAGTATTCAGAGTTTTTATCCAGATGAAAAAGTGCATCAAGAGTAACAATATGTCCAGAACTACTTTGATGGATCAGAATAATGATGTAAAACATAGAGCTGCTGCTCATGTTACAATGGACATATATCAATTTACATACAGCTTAAATTAAAAATGGAGCTAACATTCTCATCCTACAATGATAAAGCTCTATATAGTTAGTATGCGAGAAACATGGACTGGAAATCAACTTCAAAAAGAGCTATTGCCTTTGTCCCGCATAGATTAAAGTCACAGAAACACCAGTGATACCATCATCCCATGGCCTTAACTTTTGCAGAGTGTTTGCTGAAGTAACAGTTTTTCTTTGGGTAAAATACTCCAACTACCCATTTTAATTTTACACAGGTCTGTCAGCTCTTTCTTGGTAGTCCTGCAATTCCCTGACACCCATAATATTACTTGATGTGACACAGACCACACTGTGTTTATTTGTCTGTGACTCAATCCACTGCCAAACTAGAAAACAAGTGTGTTAATATGTACATAAACATTTATTCCTACAATTCAAGGACAACAAGCATTGGGAGTTGGAGGTACCATGGTAAATCATATAACAAAGATATCAATTTGTATAACCTCCCACTTGCTAGAGCAACTCAGTGTGATTAAAATGAATAATAGGCAACAAAACATACATCAGAGAACAAACCCACCAGGGCAAGATTCAGCAGTTCATGTGCATTTAAAAGACAGGCCACTCTTTTAAGACAGCAAAGTCCACATTTTGGACAGAGAGGACCCCTGGTTTGAAAGAAGGGCCAAAGTGGCTATCTATGTCAAATTGAACAGCCTTCTCTCAACTGAGGGGTAGGGCTATGACATAATCTACAGAGATGGTATTCAGCAGGTTCTGACCAGTTCTGGAGAACCAGTAGTGGAAATTTTGAGTAGTTTGGAGAATCGGTAAATACCACCTCTGACTGGCCCCACCTCCATCAATTCTCTGCCTCCCGGGTCCCAGCTGATCAGGAGGAAATGGGGATTTTGCAATAACCTTCCCCTGGAGTGAGGAGGGAACGGAGATTTTATAGTATCTTTCCCCTGCCATGCCCACCAAGCCACACCCACAGAACCAGTAGTTAAAAAAAATTGAATCCCATCACTGATCATCTACCTCCAGTCTACAACAGTCCTTTTAGTAGTTCCAAGAAGGCGCCACACTCATTTGCACTACTTGGATGACCCTGAGATAAACCTCCAAGTAGCCTCAATAATTCTCTAAAAGAATGCAAATGACTAGCTGTCTGCAAGGAATAGAAATGCTTCCATTCCCCATGATCCAGTCACAGTTGAAGAAGCTTCTTGGATGAGAAGCGAACATCTTCAAAGAAAAACAAGGAAGTTCAGAAAGAATTGGTGAAATAGCCGTGACATCTACCTCCATAACATATTTGAGCCATTCTAATACAACTTTGTTTCAATATTTTATTTACCTCCAAATAATGTGTTTAGTTGTCTTTACATTTCCTTTCAAATTTATGCAGGTTTGTAGTAGTCTTTATGCCAATCAAAAATGGGCAAAAGCAACCCTCTTAGGAATGCCTTCTTTTAAACACTTAAATAAAACTTTCCCTTCAAATTTGCTTTCACTTAGTGTCCCTGAAAGATTTTCTCAAGAGAAAGTGAACAATTTTCTTTCCAAGATTTTAGGCTGCCATGAGTGTATGCATGTGTGTGCATTTATGTCTGTGCATCTATATGTATTCCTGCATGGGACAGGGTGCTAATTGTTGACCAATGCATTTTGGGAAGTATCTGTGCTCTGATTTTCTTTCCCTTTCTTCTCCCTCCCACCCTTCCTTTTCAATTTGTCTAGGAAAGGGGGAAAAAAAGGCTTCCAGTGTTGTTTCCTGCAAAAACTATTCTTATGAGTCCATTGGACAGTGTGTGTGTAGGGGGACTCATAGCTAATTGGCTAAAGAAAGGCTCTGATTGTCTGGAAGGGGCTGGAAAGTGCCGCATGCGCTTTTGAAAAGGAAGAGGGAGAAGGTGCCTGGTTTCGCTAAGCAGCTGCTGTTGGAGATGTTTGGAGATTACATCAGCACTGGAGGAAAAAAGAACTGAAAAAAAATTCCAACTTCAGAGAGAGCGCGAGTGAGTGTTTATGGAGCCCCCCCATTTTCCCCTTCCAAAGATCTTCTGACAATACTGTTATTGTCAATATAAGAGTTCTTAATTCTGTATGAATAGTGCATGGGGCCTCTTGATTAAATAGTGTATTACATGTTCCAAATCTGTCAGCTGCACTCTTCTCTCACATGCTAGTGAGATCACTTGGAAAGGAACGTTATAGGAACAGCTCCATTTGTCATACATCACCAAATAGGACATTATATAATTAGATCACCAGAAATAGTTTAAAAAAAAAGGTATATTCCACCATCCCCGAACCCAGTGGCTTCTTCATTCTAGCTTCAATATGGAATCAGGCCTTTTGATGACTGTGTTGATTTTGATAATATTAATACGATTTATTTTATGGTCCT
Source organism: Thamnophis sirtalis (assembly GCF_051295495.1). Taxonomy (NCBI): domain Eukaryota; kingdom Metazoa; phylum Chordata; class Lepidosauria; order Squamata; family Natricidae; genus Thamnophis; species Thamnophis sirtalis. The sequence continues at coordinate 95,298,624 of NW_028261381.1, forward strand.
GCTTCAATGTTTATTTGGATTACAAACAGGCCCAAAGATTTCCTGAAAAAAGGAAGGACTCTTGAAAGGGATTATATGCATTTTCAATAACCCAGCGACACCTTTTGGGACGATGTCCTAGAAGAAGATGAATTTTTATTTTTACAATGGCTGATTTGACAGTCTCTATTTTTGTTTTGGTAGGATCAACTGAATGTTCAAATGTGCATGTAGCATTTTTAAAGAGTTCTAGCCTCTAATGAGACACAAAGTGGAAATTAGTCAAATTAAATGATATTCCTTGTAAAATAGTTCATGAACTTCTTGCTGGAACAAAACTGCAACCACTTGCTTCTTAATTGGTTTAGTCTAGCCAAATGTGACTTTGTTGTTGAAAGTCTGGGCAGCCAATCAGAGAATTCCACAATGTTGACAAGTTATATGAGATCACTTCCTTGTTGCTGGCCAAGCTGTTGACCTGCTGCTTTCGCCTTCAGTAATGTCTACATCAGCCCATATCACGAATACTGGCATCCATTTGAAGAAACTAGGGCGCATAGTTTCCAACAACTTGGTCTTTAAAGTGATTCTTCAGAAGTGTTTTTATTAAAACAAATTTTAGTATTTGTGTCTAGAGACTTTGTCTGGTATGTTTTTTTACTTTAGTTTCTTAGTTTTAGGAAAAGAATAATAGCTCTTAAATAAGAATACAAATTAGGTAATCTTCCTTTGAATTTAATCAAAGATCTATCAAGCCCAAGAATGCTAATTGCTGTAGTATGTGTACCATATTCTTGTCCTACAGTACTTCGCTAAGAACCTTTAACGATTTATTTCAGAAATGAAAACAGAGAACACCTAGTTGCTGCCATTTTGTAGCCATTAAGATTAAATAAATCAACCCTCCACAGAATTTAGCTTTGCCTTTTTTTTGGAGAATGGGATTTTTTAAAAAGCCAACACAATTTAATAATGGAAACACAGAGTTATTAAGTGATACAAGTCAATAATCTGCCTTAAGCTTTCAAAGAAAAAGTAGAATATAAAAGCAATGAATGAATTGTAATTGAGTGTCAAAGCAATAATTGAGTATCAAATCATCTTCCAGACTTCTCTAAGCTGGAACTTTTCAGTTGTGTTTGACAATAAGTCTCAGAATCCTGACTGAATTCTTGAAGAAAGTTGTTCTAGATTATCTGTCTCATTGCCCCACTACAGAGGCCAAGGTATGCATTTTTAATGTATTTTCAAGGTTTAGAGTTGTCTAATATTAATGCCTCAGTTCCTTCTGGCCAGATTTGTTTCTAGATTTATCCTAAAGCAGCCTTTTCCTTGGGTGAAATAGAACAGCAATTTCTAGAATACCCAAGAATTGTAGTTCAAATGTTCTTTGGAATTATCGAGTTAGAGAGACTGTCCTGGAAGTTGGGACTTATCAGATCTGCAGAAAATCTTGTAGAAGGGCAAAGTTTTATGCTACCTCAAATGGTTACATTGATTGTAATGGGAATTAATTATTTTCACTTATGTTCAAGAATGCAATGTCATATTAGCATGTTTTAGTAGTGATAGCACATTGCAGTGCCCCTATTACAGTTGTGCTATTTCACATCATTGGAAAAACATGGTTAAACAGCAGAGAGGTTACTCTGTTTGATTTATAGCTATTATTATTGTCTTCTTTTTTCTGGCACAGCAGCTTATCTGCTTGCATTAAACATACCATTGGGATAGGAAATAAACATTACATCTCCATGAAATTTCCAATCACAAACCATGATGTTACATGACAGGGTAGCAAGACATAGAGGATTCATCTTGAGTGGAAAATTTCCACAGTGGCGACACACAGATAAAAAATCTGATATGCCATAAATCCCTTGGAATGTAGCTTTTCTAGTCTTCCTATTTTTGAAATGTAAATAGTAACAAACAAAAACTTTTTGTGCAGACTTTTTGTGCACACTTACTTATTATTATACATTTGCATTTTTACTTATACTCCCAAACTCTAAAAAAACTGGAAGAATCCATATAAAAAGTGATTGATTTTTCAATATTACTCCTATACAAATATAAAAAACAGAATTGGTATCAGTTCTATGCTGAAGTAAAGGAGAACTAGCTGCAGCTTAGCTTGTACACAAACAAATAAATACGTAATTATTGTTACTGTTAAAATATAATTATAATTTTCTATCTCATTTGGAACGCATCTGCTTGTACAATTACTATCAAGACATGTATTCCTACTGGGCTTCAATAAACAAATTTGGCAATGTGGTATATGGATCATTTATTTTCCATATAATGGTAAAGAATTAGGAATATTGAGGGTGGGAGTGTTACAATTAAATTGACTCAGAAGAAATTTAAAGAACAAGGTCAGGATTGTTTTGTACCCAACTCTACGCAATAAACAGCCCCATCCCAAATGAGGGATAATGCTATAACTGACAAACAGTGCTGTCCTATACACAAATAAAATAATAAAATAAAAATAAAATAAAGGGGAAAGAGAAGAAAAAAGAGGCTGTAATTTGGGCGTGTCTAAAACCCTGTAATGGACAATTAGATGCTATTAGTGACTTACCTAATGGAAGAGCATGGTATTAGATGCAAGATTTCTTCTTTCTCTACATTTCATTTAAAACAACAACAGCACCTTTTTTTGTTAGCGTTATTCTGCAAACGGATATAAAAGCCTTGTGTATTTTGGAGAAATAGAGGATGTCAATGAAGCATGTCTAGATCCATGTGCTCCCAAAGCATGAGTTATTATTCCCTGATGGGATAAAATAGTTAGACACATTAATTTGTGTGAAGCACATTTCATTCCTTTTTTTAAAAAGAGAGACTTATGATTTTGCATTATATTCCAGCTGTTAGTGTGTGTGTTTTTTTAAAAGTAGCAACAGGGATGTGTGTGTAAAAATGTATTAATTCAAAACATATTAAAAAACTTGGAAAATCAACAACTGATTAGAAAATGTGGATGTTAGGGACTGATTCTGATATACAAACACAGGGAGAGGGGGACATGTTGCTGCCTTTTTAAAAGTGAATCAACCACAATAGTACTTCCAACATTAATATAGAATGCAATAAGTTCCGGCCAGCCATCAACACACCCCAATCAACATTATAAAAAGCCATTTACCACAAGCACTATAAATACCACACACAGAACAGCATACACTGAGCCAGAGAAAAGTTTCCTGAGGATGGGCTCCTCCAACGTGAGGCCGAAAGCTCAGAAGACAAAACCTGTGGTCCTGGTGTCCCACCCAGATTGGATCCTGCAAGGTTTGGAGTTTAAAATTATCCAAACTCAGCTAGAACAAACAATATAGGCTCATACATTTTTATTTATAAGATAAAAACATTGTGTAGAAAAAAAATGTGATTTATTTTCACGTCGAACATTATCAGAACTTCCCATCATTGAACTTTAATTCTTCATGAATTTCTTCTCTGCCTGCTATCAGTTACATTAATCTCTTCTACAATGATCAAAATGACTTTAGCTTCTGCATTTAATGTATCTATCATCTTACCATAATAATTTCTGAATAAAATTTGACAGAATGTTTAAAGTAGCAAAGATCTGACTGTACAATTAATCAAGATGGGTTGAGCAGCAATCATTATCTATGCTAGCAGTGACTGAGGAAAAGTATGAAATAAGATTTAAAGGAATCAGAACACTGCCAATGTTTACGTTCTTGTGCCTGCATTTAAAGTCATAAACATTAGACTCCCTGTGTGTCATTTGCTTAGGTATTTAACTTCTTAAATCTTAAGAGGCTTAGGTGGGCCAAACCAAAGTCCTAATCAATGTATATAGCTGTTTCAAGAACTCATGGGGTTTATGTGCATTAAACTACTAAACTGAAGTAGTTTTAAATGAAAATATTTTAGAGAAGGCCCTTCAGTGGATTTCTCTGTTGCAGCTGAGCTTTACTTGAGCTACCGACTGTTTTCCCGAGTCCCTATTTACTTCTTCATCTTAGCTTCAAGCTTTGCTTTTCAGTACCACATTCCAGTTTGTCTGGCAGGACCTGTCAAAGGCGTTGTCAAAATTAAGGAAGCCTTGACAAGATGATCTCTGGATGACCATATTTAACAGTTTGTTCTGGTTTCCTAGTTTATCTTCAACATAATAGTTCTGTGGTAAGAGGCCAAATCCATCTCACAATGGCTAACTAGATATTTTTGGATGGCTTATCACCGGGAGATGAAAAGATACACTTTTCCTGCATGTGTTCCAGAGATGGTATTCAGCCAGTTTGGACCAGTTTGATAGCGGAGAGTAAGGGTGGTCCTGCCCACCTGCCCTAACTCTATGCCATATTATTTAGCCATGTTTTTCAGGTGGGGCGCATGTGTGGAAGGCGTGCACATGAGCAAAGCACATGTGTGGGTGGCCGGGCGCATGCATGGAAGGTACACACGTGTGGGGCAAACCGATGGTAAAAATAAGTGAAACCTACCACTGATGTGTTCCCTTGCATCTGATTTTGGAGATATTTTCCCTCAGGCCAGCTATGAAATTCACTTCTTAACACTAATGACCATTGATACACTAATTCTCCCTGAATTTATCCAGTAACATTTTAAAGCTGTCCAAAATAAAAGCCATGACATACAGTGATGGTTTCCATGTTCTGTATGAAGGGCTTTCTTTTATCTGTTCTAAATCTCCTTCCGATCAGCTACATCAGATGATCCCTGGTTTTCGTGTTTTGAGATGGGAAGAAAATGTTGCACATGACCATTCTCTCCATGGCATGGATGGTTTAATACACTTTAATCATGTTCTCCTTCTATACCATTTTTCAAAGTCAAAGAGCTTGGCATGTTTAGCTTTTTCCAAGTTAAAGAGCTTGAAAGGGTTTTTCCCCCCCCTTGTATGGAAAGTGTTCAAGCTCTGTGATCATATTAATTGTCATTATCTGCACTTTTCCTAGAAGTATTTCAGAAGATCAGCTTTTCAAATACAATAGCCTGAACTGTAAAGCAGTGATGGTGAACCTTTTTGGCACTGAGTGCCCAAACTGGAATATGAGTGTATGTGTGTGTGCCAGAGCACTGGAAACCCAAAGACTGGCTGGCCATTGCACACATGCCTGTTTTTTGGGAATTTTTGGCCATTTTCCATGCCATTTCAGGCCATTTTCAGGCCTATTTCAGGTCATTTTTGGTCCAAAAAATACCCCCAAAATGGCCTGGAAAATGGCCCAAAAACCAGACTGTTTTGGGGCATTTTTCGGGCCATTTTCAGGCAGTTTTCCGGCACTCCAGTGCCCGCGAACACCAGCATCAGAAACCAGAAGAGCTTATATTATTATATGGACACTGACTAGAGGTTAAGTTAAAGGAAGAACAAGTTAAAGGAACTATGATAGCTTTGGGGAAAAAATTTGGACATGGGATTGAACTAGAGAAATTGCAGAAATTGTGGTCTCAAAATTATAAAATGACAATGTCAACAGCATACAAGGAAAATTTGTATAAGATGTTTTACAGGTGGCACCTACCCCCAACAAGAATAGCAAGAATGTTCAAGAACAAGTCAGGAAAGTGTTGGAAATGTCATCAGACACCACCATATGTGGTGGACTTGCATAGAAGCTAAAAGATACTGGACTAAAATCCACATGTGGTTGGAGAAAATGATACAAAAAGACATAGTCTTTAAACCAGAGATTTTTTTAATTGGGAATCATACCAGAAACATATAATAAAGATCTGAAATATTTGATTGTAAATGTTTTAAAGGCAGCTAGAATTGTATTTGCAAAAAATTGGAAAAATGAGAAAATACCAATGCAGGAGGAAGTTATTCAAAAAATAATGGAATGTGCTGAAATGAGTAAATTGACATTCAAAATTAGAGAACAAGAAGATGAACAATTTTATAAGGTATGGGATTTGTTCTATCAGTGGTTAGATAAAAAAAACATGGAAATGAAAAATTTTGGAGAGTCTTTCACATTGTAAGAATAATAGAACGAGATAGGTGATATCATAAAGACATATTATTATTATTAAATAGATTTATAATGATGCAATGGTATATTGGTACATATATGAATCAAATATCTAGAATATTTTGTTTAAAATGAAGGAATAACAATTGTAGTTGAACATATGATGTACAATGATAACAACGTATCTATGTACATTTGATGGACAATCCGTAATTTTATATACAACTGAAAGTGGTGATGCATAAGTATTCTTTCATATTGTAAGAACAATAGAATGAGATAGGTGATACCTTAAATACATATTATTATTAAATAGATTAATAATTATGCAATGGAATGTTGATTATATATATATATATATATGAATCTAATCTCTAGAATATTTGTTTAAAATGAAGGAATAACAATTGTAGCTGAACATATGATCTACAATGAGAACAATGAACCTATGTATACCTGATGAACAATCTGAGACTTTATATATAATTGAAAGCGGTGATGCACAAATCCTTGTAACCAAATGACATGCTATATGTATATGTAATTGATGATGGTTTTATGTTGTATGTTGTTTGTCTGTCTAAAAATAAAAAAAATATACAAAAAAAAGGAAACCTGAAGAACAGCTGGCGCCTGCACACGTGCTCACAGAGAAGGCTCTGGGTGCCACCTCTGGCATGCCATCACGGGTATAAAGCATTTCACAAATCTGAATTCTACAGGTGTATCTTACATTTTACAAAGGTAATGGGACATTATGGGCATTTTTATTTCCAGTCCTTTGCTAATGAGCCCTTGCATGAAATTTGCCTTGTTCACAGCTGCTGCACAGAATCAACATTTCACTGAGTTATCCATTGCAACCTGAAGATCTTTTTCCTAGTTAGTTACAACTTAAATGCTGTCAATGTATATGTGGTTAGATTATTATTTTTTTTAATAAAAAAGCTTTCTTAAATTAAACTGCATCTGCCATTTGGTTGACTATTAATGCAGATTAAAGAAATCTTTCTAGAGTGCTTCACAATTATTTTGGGTTTTATTATGATATGTAGCTATTTGGTTCCAAAGTAGAACCAAATCTGGCATGGCTATGCTATACTTTTTAAATCTGGCATGGCTATGCTATATTCACTTTGTCAGCAGCTCCTTAAAGCTGCACCTTTTTCTCCATTTTCTTAACCAAGCTGACGGCAATACTATTTCATGTTGTGCTTCAGAGATACTATTTCCTATTTGTTGTCCACTTAGGAACTGATTTCAGCTAAATTAAATGGAACTATTAAGAGTTCTCTTCTGCCTACTTCCAAAAGATACTAGTTTGACCTGGTGTGACCACAGCAGAGGTGGGTTGCTGCTGATTCGGCCAGGATCAGGTGAACCAGTGGTAGTGGTGGTGAGAGGCTCCGCTCACCTGCCTGGACGCTTCTGCACATGCACAGTGGGACCATGCTCAATCAGTAGTAAAAAATTTTGGCAACCCACCGCTGGACCATAGACTCTTATCAATAACAGCATCCAGATTATGTAGTGCTATATTGCACTTCCTGTAGTTGCCTAGTTCCAGGAAAATACATATTTGAGTTATGGAGGAGTTAAGGAGGTTTATTTAGAAGACACTGAAATCCATGCCAGATTCAAAACAGTTGTCCTGCTTCAAATAGCTGATGATGTCATATGCATTGTTACATCATCATAAAAATCACATCAATTATGTACTGGTAACACTTTGCAGCAGATGATATCATTTGCTACCTTGCATAAAAATCATCATTTTTTTCTTTTTATGACACTGTAATCCCTTGTATCAGCATGGAGTTGGGATGACTGAATGGAGTTGAGCATTTATTGGCCGGATGGCCTCCCTGATGCCTTTGCAGAGTTCATAGCAGAGATTTTCTCATTGCACCCTAATAGAGAAACAGCTGCTGCATGAGGTGAACATTTGAACCTATAGGCCACTGCACTGCTCACATGACAATCTCCAAAAATAAACAAATAATTTGTGTTCTACTTTTTGGCTCACTTTAATTCAGTTTTAAAGAGATACATATTTTCCAAAGCCAGGTAACCCAAACTGTTCATTTGCTATGGTGATCTTCCTCCAGGACTTTTTAGGCATCTTATCAAAGGGGTATTCTGGTGGCAAGTTGATGGCTATACTCTTACAATATCAGAAGGGAAACAAATCCCGACAGGCTGGCCTAAATAGATATACATAATAGACATAAATAAATTATGTTGTACTTATTCAACAAGTCATGAACCAGGGAATTCGGAGAAATGAGATTTATATCCATATACAGTATTAAGGAACAGCATATCAGATTTTGTTGTTGTTAGACGTGAAGTCGTATCCGACCCATCGCGACCCCATGGACAATGTTTCTCCAGGCCTTCCTGTCCTCTACCATCACCCGGAGTCCATTTAAGCTCATGCCTAATGCTTCGGTGACTCCATCCAGCCACCTCATTCTCTGTTATTCCCTTCTTCTTTTGCTCTCAATCATTCCTAGCATTAGGCTCTTCTCCAGTGAATCTAATGAGATATTAGATTAGAGACATATAAAAACAGACAATATGAATATTATCTTTTTGTTGATTTTTGTTTACTGTTGAGAAATTTATTGTTTTATTTATTATGGTGTTTACATTTCATACTGGAATTCTTACTGAAGCCACCAGTAAGCAACACATAAAACATAAACCGGAAAACTATAACATGTAACCAATTAAAAAATATTTAAAGAAACATGAAAGCAGTTGAAAACAACTTGGTTTTTTCCTTAAGTTTGCCATGAAACAAGTTCATCCAATTGATTAGTTAGAAATGCAGAAATGTATATTCTAAACATAAGTTTTTTTGTTTCTTATCTGGCTAGTAATGGATGAAGTAAGTTATTGAAGGGACGTGATGAAACTTGTCACATTGTGAAGCAATTCAAACATTTATTGTATTTGTTAATAAACAGCCACTATACAAGAACAGGGCAGTCCCTGTTTATTTTTGCCTTTAAGTAAAGGCATCACATGGACATTTAAAAATGGAATTTCTTTTCATACCCGACTATGTAACTTGAATCTTACCATTACAGGAATGTAATTATTAAAAGGGATACATAATAACATTAGAACCTCATTTACCAGAACTAGCAATTTAATATCAATCTACCCAAAAGCAATGTTTCTTCCTATGCTTTTATGTAATAATGCAACTGAGTTAAAACCACCAATTATTTTAGGAAATATTGTTTTAGTGAGCTAATTGGATTTCCTGTTTTTCTCATATAATGAGTCATAACATTCTCCTTTTCCTGTACATTGTAATGTTCTGTGTTCACATTAAACATCATAAGATCTCCAAGCCTTCGGTATCAATAAATGAGGATTAAAAATAATAGAAAGTTTGAAATTACACAACTTAAAAATATGGCAGATCTAAAATGAAATAGTTGGAGAATAAGGCACCATTAACTGCAACATGACTATGAGTAGAAAATGATATTTTAAAATGGGTAAATATCATGGTCTCTTTTTCTTCTTGAGGTCCTTGTATAATTGCTTGGGATGCATTCCACTAAGAGTACAACATAAAAAGCTGTTGTTGACCATCAAAATAGCAAACAATCAATCAATTTGTATTGCTCATTAGTTGTGCAGCAGCTCTAAATCTTGGTCACAGAGATCGCTTTTCAAAGACAGAACAACATTCATTTGATGTTTTCTTTTACTCCTCAATTTCTTTGCTGCTTTTATCCCAATACTTTTCTGTAGCTGAATCAAACTGTAGGCTAATTGGTTGATATAATGCCTATCCTGACCCATTTTAGGGTGTATCCACAAAACTTTTGAACATTCATAAATGATAGATTGAAACGTGGGTTTTCAAATAATGTTTGAAATGATCTGTGCTAAGGTTGAAAGTATTACAATTTATTTACTATTTTGATAATAAATAGAATAATAATAAAGGAAAAATATAAAGCCTCTTTTAACTTTCCTCTCAACTTCCCTCATGAAAAGATTCCCTCTTCATTTTTGTAAGGTATGAGATGTAACTCAGATATGCAATGATTGATTGATGTATGTGTGTGGTATCAAGTGCCCAGGTGATGATGATGATGATCATCAACAATAATAATAGAAATAGAATAACTGTGGCAAAGGCAAGCAAGGGTAGTATCAATAGTAATAGGTACCTTAGATGCAATCCAAACAAATGGAACACCATTGGCATTGACAAATTCACCATCAGTCAATTGCAAAAGGTGGCTTTACCGGGGACAGCTTCCATCCTGTGACAATATCTTTAACACCATCAAACATCCAGATCTGCCTATCCCAAGTCCTTGATAAGGACTTGATGGGTAGATAAAAATGCCAAATCCAGTCTGAATATCTGGCTTACTGTGCAATCATCATCATCATCATCATCATCATCATCATCATCATCATCATCATCATCAACAACAACAACAACAACAACAACAACAACAACAACAACAGTTGCAATGTGGGGACATTACTCTGAATTTGGTTTCATTTTATTGATATTTAAGTGGATGGGACTTTCAGTATTTATGTAATAATTTGCCTTTCTGTCTTATGAACAATTTTTGGAAATCTTTTGGTGTTATATCAAAGCTCTACAGTAGTATCTTGTAGTCCTGACCATAAATTTCAGCATTCTTGTCCTAGACAAAAGTAAGACTAACACCATAGCATTATGCATGATAGTTTGAAAATAAATCATGGTGGTCTCAGTGCATGATAAATCTGTGTTAGCTAAAATCTTGGGTTCCATCATGTTCTTGGTATAGTGAAAAAGTAATAAAATAGCACTGAAATGGAATATTTGAATGACCACCTGGAACACTCCTAAATAGGAAGCTCCAAGCATTCTATAGATTTTGTGTCTTTCAAAAGTATGATTTATAGGAGACAAAAAAAAAGAGAGAGAAAGTAGTCAAAAAATCTGGCAGGCTTGCAATCAGAAAATAATATGATATGTAAAATCCTGTAAACATTTGTTCATAGCTTGTATAAATAGTTAGTTATCCCTATAATTGTCTTTTGGTAGTTGGGTAAACAGAATTTACTTTGTTTGAGTGTGGATATTTGAAGCAACAGAGACTCTCTTTTCTGCACCCCCAAGTCCTTCATTTTGGCATAGACACGAGACATCCTGTGTGATGTCAACAAGTGCATTTGGCTCTCTGAGGCCTTTTCCCAAGGTGTGGATTAGAAAGCATCAAATGCTGTTGGAGAGAGAAGGAAATCTCATGTAATGCTTTTGTTCTGCTAACAGCTATGTAAAGAGCTGCCTGGGAGTTTTGGAATGGAATCTGTCATCACTTTAATCCTGTTCTAGAAAATTGTGATGGAGACAGCACAAAAGATGATGTCATTAACAGACCCACAATAGAACTGATCCCCCACCATCAATATTGTCCTCCAATCAAGTTTTGTCTTTTTCAAATTCTGACTTCTAATTGGCTAGGCTATAGATTGGCGTCTTGGCTTCCCCTCCCATCCAGCTGTGTTAATATCTGAAACCCAGATATATGAGCAGTAAAGCTAATACAGAAGGGAGCCTGTTCAGTGCTATCCACAGACTTCAGAGGCATTTTTGTGCACTCTGTCTTTGGCATCATGCGCAGGAAATTCCTCTCTGGTCTGTACAATGCAATAAACAAGCCTCCTGTGTATCAGTTTAAGCTTTTAGCACTTCCATTTCATCCTAGGGAGAGCAATAAATCTGCAAAGAATATGCCCATTTGCTTTTTCAATGTCTCGATACATCCTTATGTGAAGTCAGAATGCATTCGGCACCTGTTGCTGTGCAAGGCCTTAAAACCTGACAATCAGTGATGATATATGTATATCTAAACCATGATAGCTAAGTGCTGAGGTTTGCTGATTGAGGGTATACTATGCATGCAGTTTTAAAGCTGAATGTAAGGCTGAGAAATCAGAAATCTTGCGTTTTGATTTTGTTATATGACCGATCAATCTCTCTGCAAATAGTTCCTTCCATATACATTGAGTCTACTGACCTTTCATTTGTTCTTGGGGTGGAGAGTTGATTACATGTTTGTATGTTGCTGTCCCAAATGTGTTTCAAACTAAACAGTATTTCCTTTCCTGATATGAATGGTATTCCTTGCATGTATGGGCAGATAGATGTTGTTGGGGAAAACAATATCTTCATTCCATTGATAAAAGGGATTAAAGGAAAACTAAAACAAATGACTACAACAATGCAAGCAATCTTTTGCTGCTGGGAACAGCAAAAGACTGCTTGCATACTTTTCTAGGGGGAGGAGAATTAGGGAAGAGGAAAAGATAAATTCTGGTTGTGTTGATAGTTGTTAAGGCACTTCAACTGCAAAGGAACTGAAGAGCAGAGGAGTGGAGGCTGAATATGCACAAACTGCCTATGGTTATTTAATTTTAAATCTTTGTGTATAATCACAGATGTTACATGAGATTATAAAGAACTCAGAGATGGATAGCAACTGGGAATCACGGCTGCAATACTACAGTTCATACAAAATACAGGCTTTTCTCTCTTTTTTAGAGTTATAGGTTTTCTAAAAAGATACAGCGTTAAAAGGTAAAGAAACCAAAATAGAAAATTAGAAAAGGAAAAACACTTGGAAAGGAATAAAAGTGGAAGGGCAGAAATGAAAAGAAAAAAGAAGAAAAAAGTAAATAAGAAAAGAATCAATCACAACTTCCTTTGATAGATTTAGATGCAAGAAGGAAACTCTTATACCTAACTCTTATTCTAAAGTTACTATTTGTTTATTTTATCTCAATACTCCATATAATGTACTAATCATCAAATTCCAAAATCTTTTTTTTTCTTGGAAAAAAAATCCATTAATGTGTTTGAAGTAGAAAAAAAAAGGCTTCAAGCCCCTCTTACTTTTCCTATAATTATGATACTTAGTTTTTGGTGTGTGGCTTATGTTAATATATTGAACACAAGGACAATATGGGATTTACTTCATTGTGAGCTTATTCAGCAGCAATTGTATTTACACACAACAGGACCTTCAATAGAGTTCCTGTCCTGCTGGTCTCCTCCTGCTCTGCTGTTATCCTAACCTCTTATTCTCTTATCCTAAATTATCACTCCACTCTGAAATCATGTGAGGCAAAGTTATTTTTGGTTTAGTATTTGAGTTTACTTCCGTTGCCTTAAAAACATTCCCTGATTATTTTAAGTCATACCAAGTTGTATGAAACTTACTGCCCAAAATAAGATCTACCAAGAATTGTTGAACGCCTCAAAACTAGGAACTGAAAATGGTAAGCCTACCCCCAGTTATTGTCCCTTATTTTTGGTCTATTTTTGCTGCTATTATGCAGATTAGCTCTGAGATAGTGGGAAGAGAAAAGCAGATTAAAAAAAAAACCAATAAACCTCTTAGCTACCAAGAAGAAGCAAATATATTATATCAGTGATTCCCAACCTTTTCTTCATCACAGCCTATCTTTAAATACCTTTTGTGGCCATGGACTATGACCATAAACCCCCTAAGACTTAACTCAAGATTTAAATCATAACATTTCTTCTTGGTGGGAACACCTGTGATGAAATTGTGTACCCCCCAGAAATCTGGGGACCACAGGCTGAGAACCACTGTCATAGTCAATTGTATATAGCATACACCAGCTAGACTTGCTTTGATTTGAATGCAAGGAACCAAACTCCTGGCAGATGGCAAAATTAACCAGCAATACTGCATTCTAACCACTGTGCCACCACGACTTTTAGCATGCTGTAGTTTATATTCCAGAGTAGGCTTATTGTGGTGTTTTTTTTTAGTGGATGGTGAAGAATACAAACACGTTTGCAAATTAAGTCATGTATTTCCAATTTTGGAAACAGTGTCAAAATGTCTTGTGTTGAACAATTGTGATGTTCATTTTCTTACTCTGATTGCAATGTACACCTTGCATTCTTTTTTTGCTAGTGAGGAAGCCAAAAACAAATTGCTCCCTCTCAGAGCTGCCTCTGCATTGGTTTTTGTTTGACAAGTTAGAACAGAACAGAATAACAGAGTTGAAAGGGACCTTGGAGGTCTTCTAGTCCTAACCCCTGCTTAGGCAGGAAACCCTACACCATTTCAGACAAATGGATATCCAACATCTTCTTAAAAGCTTCCAGTGTTGGAGCATTTACAACTTTTGGAGGCAACTTGTTCCACCAATTAATTGTTCTAACTGTCAGGAAATTTCTCCTTAGCTCTAGGTTGTTTTTCTCCTTAATTACTTTCCACCCATTGCTTCTTGTCCTGTCCTCAGATGCTTTGGAAAATAGGTTGACTCCCTCTTCTTTGTGGCAACCCCTGAAATATTGGAACACTGCTATTATGTCTCCCCTAGTCTTTCTTTTCATTAAACTAGACATATCTTCAGTTAGAGACATCATGAATTCTTGCCACCAAATAATGTGAAGGTGAAGAAATGTGTATATTTCCAAGTCTGTTTCATCAGGTCTTAAAAGGTGACCCCACAGAAATCCCTGTCAAAAGTGTCTTTCAGGGTAGTTCATGGAAACCAAGTTGGGAGCCAAAAGAAAAAGTTCGCCTCCAGTAGCTGGAAAGAAAATTCTTTGCATTGCCCAGAAGTAACTCAACTCTTCCTTCAAAATGGCTTCTTCCTGGGATGTGCTTTAAGATAGGTAATACTGAATCTCTCTGTATGTTTGAAAAAAAATGTGGGAAGAAAATGATAGTTAAAAGGGCCCACTGTTTTGAATATTAGACCAGTCTTCAAATATTTGAACGTTCCAACCTTTAATAATCCTGCCAGTTGTTTATGATCCCTCTAATTATTTGCTGAAAAAGTCTGTCAATAGTAGATATTTTTCTTAAACAGCATTACAGTAATTCCCTTTTTTTGGCTTTCTACATGGATGAAATCCCTTCCACCTACCTCTTCTCTCTCTCCCAGCCTTCCTCCCAGGGAGACACTGCAGGAGTTAGACAAGGTTGTTCACTGGGAATCCTCAGTAGGACAGTGATTAGGGGGGGGGAGATAAATCACTGGAGACCCAACACACAATTTAGAAAATGTAGCCACCAGTGGTGTCCCACAGAGGTGCAGGTATTGGTGACAGAAAGCAGGAGGAGGTGTTTGGCATTCCAGAGGCCTGCTCAGGGCACAGAGGTTTGTTTATATTTCTATTCCACTGACTCCTGTGAAATGCCCTCTGTCTGAACAAGGAACACACATCGAGCTTGGGAAAGCATGTCTGGTATTTCTTGAACCTTCAATGTCCCGATGTTCAAAAAGGTAATTTGTGGTGAGAATTACATGGGATTACAGAGTCACAAGTCCAGGCACGATTGTGCCAATCAACGTTCTATAATTACACTGTGATCATTATTACCATCCTTTTGGCAGCAGTGGATTAAGGTGTCCTAAAAGGAGGGGGGGGGAATCAGTTCTCTCCCCTCTCCCCATATTTTCCCCTCCTGTGCTCTGAAGTTGCACAGATCATCAGGATATCCGACACCCATCTTTTAAGGAAATACTTTGAGGAACTACAAGAAAAAACAAATAGCTAGTCTGGAAAGACACATGCTGGGAAATGTGATTTAAAAAAGATTTGAAAAGTGATATAAAGTGTGATAGTAATCTATGTTTATAAATTCTATTTTCTGTTTTATGATATCAGCACTAGGAATCCATACAGATGTATATAAAATATGAAAATAATGTTCATTGAACAGCTACATAATCAGGGACTGTTCAGTTAAAAATGATCAAAATATACTTGTTTTCTATACAATATACATGCTTGTTCTGAAGTTGGAACTTTTGACTGAAAGGCCCTATTGAATTGATTTTGGTGCATATGCAAAATTAGGCTTCCATGGACAAAACTAATCACAATTAACCTTACCATGCAGATATCAATGTAAAGTATATTCATCTGTTGGATTATTTCCAATGAAGAAGGGGGCAATGGGCAGAGATATTATACTAATAGTTATGCAGATAGTAGCAGAATAGTAAACAGAAGCCAGTTTGAAGCATCTAACAAATCTACAGTTACCTTGTGGTGAGATGAGTGGCAAACAAATTTAATAAATAGTAACAACAGCAACTTTGGCAGTCAGCGTTTTGGACCTGACACATATGCCAGGCTGCTGACAGGATTTTTTCAAATGGTAGAAACATTGACTAATTGCACAGCATCATTGGACACCATATCAAGCACTTTGTTTGCATAGATTTCTTTCTGATTTTGGTTATGTAGAATACATATGTAAATCAACATTTGATTGTACAGATTTTAGCATATAGCATTTTTCTTTGCCAAGGCATGAGCTGAATCAAGATAGGGTGCCAATTTTGTTGTGATCAACATCTTATATGTGAAATCCAATAGTAATAAATAATTCATAGAAAAATTATAATTTTAATTGCATAGATAAAATTAATTAGACATAGCTGAAATTTTCATTAAGGCTAAGTATATGAAGCCATGGGTGGATTCTTAGTATTGATTCATTCATTCATTCATTCATTCATTCATTCATTCATTCATTCATTCATTCATTCATTCATTCATATATATATATATATATATATATATATATATATATATATATATATATATATATATATATATATATATATATATATATATATATATATATATATATGAATGAATGAATGAATGAATGAATGAATGAATGAATGAATGAATGAATGAATGAATGAATGAATGCAACACAAATGTAACAAAGGCAACATAAAAAATGGCTTTCTGCCTGGATGGCTCCTAGGGTGATCCGAAAGACATAAAAGGGAAGCAGTATACTCCCTCCCATGTTTGGCCATACCAGGGGTTGTGACACAATACATATATATACTATGTCACCTATATATACTATGTCACTATACTATGATTTGATGGCTCCCAACTGCCTAGGAAATCTCCAACAAAAATTACTGTATAGCATCAGGTACACAAAGGCATTCTACATGGTCTAAGGATGGGAATATTGTTTCCTGCATACAACTTATAATTTGATGTAATAGGCGACTACAGAATTCAATGAAAGCAATATATAGACTCTTTCTCATGATGAAAAAAAGTCATTTTCTTCCCTATCGTACGTTCATATGTTTTATATAATTTGCAAACCTCTGGTAATGTTGTCTTTCAAAAAGATTTTACAAATTGGTTTTGATTTATTTGCTGACATGACCACCATTCTTCCCATGACTCGCGGGATTCAAAATAAAAGCATTTTAAAATAAAGTTCAATACCCAATCAGAGGAAAAATGCCAGTCCTGCTATAGATAGGGCCAAGGAAACCTTCCCATGTTTCTCTCTGCTAGTACACGATGACAGAGTTAGTAGCTCTTGGTTCCTCCAGAACCCAGGAAATGTGCCTTATATATTGTGGCAGTTTTCCACTGGAATGAGATCCATTCAGATGTCCATATGGTATCCACGCTGTTGGCATCCAAGGAGGACCTGAAGCTGTGGTTGTTATCCCAGGTTTTATCTATGTTTTTGTGTCAAGCAACCATATCTCTGGATTGGATTATTTCATTTTTATTGTTTGTTATATTGAGAGATGCCTGGAGTTGGTTTCGAGTTCAGCAGTCCCTAAATTTAAGCAAGCAAGCAAGCAAGCAAGCAAGCAAGCAAGCAAGCAAGCAAGCAAGCAAGCAAGCAAGCAAACAAGCAAGCAAGCAAACAAGCAAGCGAATGGAGATCTACTGATGCAATACAGTACATCTGCTGCCAGTCAGTATGAATAATACTGGCTTGATGAGCCAATGGTCATGTTCAGTACAAATGTAAGTTTCCCTATTATCTTCAGATCTTACAATTAAATCTCACCTAGGTATCACTGATAATGAGCCCTGTTGCATAGCAACATAATGGATCATTCTAGACATGTCAAAAGGCAACTATAGTACTTGCTTAGTGAAAAGTAACTGATACGGTATAGTAATGTCCGATGGTATGGGGTCTAAAATAGAAGTGGATGTAACTTGTAAAGAAGGGACTCATAAAAAAGGTAGTTGAAAGGAATTTTGAGAGCGGAAGTCTGATACGGACCTTTATTCAACTTGCAAGAATTTCAACTAGAATGATGGTTTCCAGATGTATGCTTTTCCAGATGTGAAGACTTCCAATTACTGCCTAATTTCTGTTTTCTGTACATTGAAGGGGGAAAGCAAAGGGAACAAGATGCTTTTCATAGCATTGGCTTTTTTAAAAAAAATAATTATTTCTTCCCTTAGTATTCTAAATATTTTGAAAGCTTTGACAATTGTTGAGCCATCCTGAATGTCTTGGACCTGGAAGGAGTCATAATTTCTTCACAATTGCAAACTGCTCTGAGTATATAAAAAGCAGGCAAAATGTAATGACAGATAAAGCTGTTGACTTCTACAATTTTTTTTCTATGTTCTTTGGAACTGAACTTATGATGCCATCAATATGGTCTGAAAGTAGTACATTTGATTATATTTTAATGAAAGATATGGTATCTTTCTGAGCATCAATTTGATGTTCGTGACACAAGAGTTGTACTAGTAAAGCAGCTAAGTATCCTATTCATAAGAGAAGGAGGGTCTGTTTAAAATTAATGAACTCTTCACCCCTAAATATTACTTAATATTTCAGTAAAGAAATTTATAATGAGAAATTTATTTGGGAAAAAATAATCTAAAATATCCACAGCAGGTGGCAGCAACTGGCTGATTTGGTTGATCTAGAAAAAACGGGTAAAGGATGGATCTGGCTAGTTTTGGGGATGGAAAATGTACTATCAGGAAATCCAAAGTCTGTAGGTTAGATGGAGCGAGTTTGTGTCTGTAAAAATTAATTCTGAAAGAAGGAGATGACATATCGTTTTCATATTGCTGCTAATAAAACTACAGGGATATATCCATTGAATTATTAGAACGCA
Organism: Thamnophis sirtalis; assembly: GCF_051295495.1. Classification (NCBI taxonomy): domain Eukaryota; kingdom Metazoa; phylum Chordata; class Lepidosauria; order Squamata; family Natricidae; genus Thamnophis; species Thamnophis sirtalis. Next base: position 95,317,556 of record NW_028261381.1, read on the forward strand.
AGTTTGATTGGGGGGGAAGAGACTTAAAAAAGTATTCTCTGAATTAAACCTTGAAATAGCAGGAGAAGCCAAATTTAACGACTTCTATAATTATAACCAGGCATACCACTGATTTTTTTAGAATAATGGAGAGATAAAAATGTATCAAAGCTAATTTTGGAAAAAAAATAAGGAAGTCTTCTTCTTCTTCTTCTTCTTCTTCTTCTTCTTCTTCTTCTTCTTCTTCTTCTTCTTCTTCTTCTTCTTCTTCTTCTTCTTCTTCCTCCTCTTCCTTTCCTCTTCCTCTTCTTCTTCTTTTCTTTTTCTTTTTCTTTTCTCCTCCTCTCCCCCTCCCCCCATTTCTGGGAAAGAAATACACTTAAGTATTAAGAAATACACTTAAGTGTACACAATACACTTAAGCCTGATGGTAGATAATGATTAGGAAAAGGAATTGGTGATATTGCTTTAAAATGCACAAAAGAACAAGATAGATGCATCTAAAGAAATATGGGAATGATCTGTTGTTCCTTTTCCAGGTTGGCAGTCCTGACCTTACAAAACCGAGATGCAGTCCTTCAGGGCAGAGGGCATGACACTCACACAAATTTGTGTCCCAGAAGTCTTTCCCTTTAGAAAACAAGTGCACATGGTATGTCCCTGTAGCAAACCGAAGTGTGAGATGCAGTACAGACCCACATGATCTGGCACTGTTATTGATAAAAGCCTGTGGACATACAAGGTCAACAGGAGCCTGGAAATAGAGCAGGGTCATTGCTTAAGGAGCGGGGGGACTCCTAATAGTTCCATTTAATTTAGTTGCCATCAACTCTAAGTAGACAACAAACAGGAAATAGTATCTCTAAAGCATGACATGAAATAGTATTGCTGTCACCTTGGATAAGGAAATCCAACATTTTTAGAAGCGGCTGCTGATTTAAACAGCCCGTAGGGTCAAACTCTGCTTCCTATAGTCCTTTGATAACTCTGCTGATAGTGATGCCTGCACTATAAATACCCTCAATCAATATACCTCTCCTGCTGCTGAAAGCAGACATGTTCACATATCACAGCAGATGGGAAGAGAGCAAATAATATTTGTCTTGCCTTTCAAATTGATTTCCTGTTGGGGCAAGGCAGAGTGTGTCCATATGTTAATCAGATCACTCAGACAGATAGCAGAGTTCAGGTCAACAGCCCACCACTTGACATGTCATAAAAGCAAGAAGAAAAGCTTTTCATGATCCAAAAGGGATCAGAGAAAGAGGGGGAAAATGGGCCAAAGTGATGTCCTCTCTGGACTAAGTGAGGACTATCATGGAAGGCACTGAAGACTGTAGAACTGCAAGGGCAACTTACACATTTCAGCATTTGGGAAGGTCAAAAGTTTGATGGAATTCATTGTGACTTTGAAACAGCAACTGACTCAGACCAGTTTTAGAAAGCTATTTTTTTTCTTTTTTGAGGCTATATTTTGTAAGATGAATAAATGTAATAATAATAAGCTAATAATAATAAGCTAATAATAATCTAAAAATAATAGTACATTTTTAAATTTCAGTTGACTGAGTTTCATGTTTAATGAATATAACAACAACAACAATAACAACAACAATAATATAATCCTGATTGTAATTGGAGCCCTTGGAGCAATACCTAAAGGGCTACTTCACTATTTGGAAATTCTAAATTTATCAGACGAACATTCTGATTCTACAAAAAACCACACCACTTGGAACAACTTATATCCTCCGACATTACCTTCACAGTTCCTAGGTCCTTGGTTACGACTCGAGCTGTTGAGCTACCAACCAGCCCCAAAGATTGTGAATCTCAACAAAGATAAACCAAAGGATAATAATTTTAAGAAGATATTTGGTTGATACCTAGGATACTAGCAGCAACCCATATCAACAATTAGCGCTAGTTAATGATATTTGTGATACATTTTTAAATGTTCAGTTGACTGAGTTTTATGTTTAATGAATAAAAGATATTAACAACAACAACAACAACAACAACTCACAGTTCAGAGCAAATCAGCACCAGTTTTATAAGAGCTTAGAAAGTGGAGATGGAGTAACAACAAATGAAAATCCTGATAAAGAGAAAGCTCTGAATTTCTGGAAGAATTTGAGAATGAAGAAATGATAAAGGCAGTAAAACCAGAAGAAAGCTACAAGTACTTGGGAATTTTAGAGGCCTCTGACTTAATGCATAATAAAGTCAAGGAATTAACCTCAACCAAGTACATTCAATGAATTCGCAAGATATTAAAGTCCAAACTGAGTGGAGGAAACATCATAAAAGCCATAGATACCTGGGCTATACCTGTAATTCGAAACTCTGCAGGAATAATTAACTGGACCCAGATGGAGTTGGACAATTTGGACAGAAAAATAAAGGAAGCTTGTGACAATGAATCATGCTTTGCACCCTAAAAGTGATGTTGACCGATTATATCTACCAAGAGCAGAAGGTGGTTGAGGACTCCTACAAGTAAAGCAGAATGTGGCAGAAGAAAGACATAGCTTGAATGATTACATCCAGAAAAGTGAAGAACCAATGATTAAGGAAGTAAATAAAGGAGGCCTTTTGAAGAAAACTAAGTTAAAAGCTGAATATAAGAAAGAAGTAATTGAAAAGCGAGCTGAAAATTGGAAAAGCAAAGCTATGCATGGCCAATACTTGAAAAGTATTGAAGGCAAAGCTGACCAAAAACTAACTTGCAACTGGTTGAGATCAGGAGTACAGAAGAAAGAAACAGAAGGCTTTATTTTGGCAGCTCAAGAACAAGCCTTAGCCACAAACTGCAAAAATTCAACATGTTACCACCAACAGCAAATGTCACCTCTGTAATGAGAAAGATGAGACAGTTGACCACTTGATCAGCGGGTGCAGGAAAATTTCACAAACTGACCACCTACAACGCCATGACTGTGTTGCTAAGATTATTCACTTGAAATTGTGCCAAAAGTTTGGATTTAAGTACAGCAAAAACCACTGGGACCATCAGGTTGAGAAGGTTTTAGAGAATGAGAAAGTCAAGATCTTGTGGGACTTCAGAATCCAGACTGGCAGCACTTGGCCCATAACACACCTGACATAACAATAGTTGAAAAAGAAAAAGTATGGTTCATTGACATTGCAATACCTGGAGATGGACGAATTGAAGATAAACAGCAAGAAAAAATCACAAAATACTGGGACTTGCAAATTGAGGTTGAGCAACTGTGGAAAAAGAAATCATGTGTTGTCCTGATTGTAATTGGAGCCCTTGGAGCAATGCCTAAAGGGCTACCTCGCTATTTGAACATTCTAAATTTATCAGACTTGAACATTCTGACTCTACAAAAAACCACCCTACTTGGAACAGCTTATATCCTCCGACGTTACCTTAACAGTTCCTAGGTCCTTGGTTAGGACTCGAGCTGTTAGGCTACCAACCAGCCTCAAAGGCTGTGAATCTCACCAAAGATTAACCACATAATAATAATCTGAATGTTCTGCCATCTTTACTTCATTGCAAAGAATATGTGATGATGGCTAATTTGATTTTGAAAGAAGCTTCCAGGAAGGTGGTTGTGCCTTATTGTTTCTAGTGAGGCAATGATCATTACAGTCCACTGTTGGAGATCCACCAGTGCTGATACCTTGGATTGGGATCTCTCCTTTATTGACGTATGCATTATGGCAGAAAGAGGTATTAGCGATGCCATGATTAGGAAAAAAAGAATGATGTTTTGTTACGCTGATACATGGTGTGATATGTCACAATGAAAGGTAGCTCTTACACAGCTGCTCCATGTGATAATGAAAGAATTGCCATTATGAGTCTGAAAGTGAAAATATTGGTAAATCTGGTTACTACTTGCACTCTGGTTTTCAGATACCTAGTGCGACCTATTTGGCTAGCTCTATCAGGAAGAATCCAAGTTCAGATCTTGTGCCATCTATACATATGCTAATATGAAGGTAATAATTATAGCCTAGTCACTTTCCCTTAGCTTTAAGGAGAAGGTACTGGCAAATCACTTTGCCAGGAAAACTGTGTGGATCTGTCCATACGATTATCAAGACTGACTTACTATTCAGTCAGTATACATGTTTCTGTCCCATTATATAATTAATGCTTAATTAATGCTATGCATTAGATAAACCTTCATCAACCAAATACACTCCAGGTGTATGGTGTTCACGAAAGGTGAATCTGGAGAACAACCATTTTAGGATATATGGCAGCCTCTGCTTTTAGAAGAGGAGATAGAAGTCCCATTTCTTGAAGTGGTTTCTCTATTAGCAGCGTAGCGGATTTGTATACTGCTGTTTGTGGCTTTCCAGGTTTCTTTTCTATTGCATAGTTTTCAGAACATTTTCATGCAATTTCGTAGGTTGTCAAAAATCAAAAGTCTGGTAGCCCCTTTTCAGACTAACGAATCTGATAAAAAGACTTAAGTTTTTTGTAGTTATCCTCCTATAATGTCCATAGGTTGAGTATCTCAACAAAGATGTGTATACTTTGCTTGCTGTCTTATTCCATAGTGTTGAAATCTGAGAGAAAACTTGGTTGCTAGTAGCAATGACTAACAATTTTTTTTATGGCTGCATTGTCATGAGATAAGGTAGCACAGGATTGACTGAAGGGACAATGCAGAAAAAATATGTTTCCTGAATAATTTCCCCCTACTTCACTGTTTAATGGGAGAAAAATTCATGTGCTATAGTATTGTATATAATATAACACAGGCTTTCCAAACTTGGTGCCAAGCAGATTTGTTGAGCTTCAACTACATTAATTTCTAGCCAGCATGTCCAATTTGGGATTTCTCAGATTTCTCAGCTATGACATAGGTACAATTTCCAGACTTTCTCCCTCCCATGCATAGTTGCTTGTTTTGATACTCTAAAAATAAAGCATGAAATGATTTGAAATATGCAAATGATACCACTTTGGGGAAAGACAATAAAGACTTATAAGGGCTCATTATGAAAGCAATATATATATATATATATATATATATATATATATATATATATATATATATATATATATATATATATATATATATATATATATATATATATATATATATAGAAGTTGAATATTAAGAAGACCAATAAACAAATGAAGATGATGCAGTTCTATTTTCTTGGGTTTAAGAATAGATACAGTAAAGATGGATTTATGCTGGAGAAATAAAGAGTTTATTAGTCTGTGAGAGGAAAGGTTCCTGGGAGTATAAATCTTGACAAGATTGATGACAACAAAGATCATAATACTAACCATGGATTGTACGAAACCATTTGACTAGCTCTGCCCCTAAAATAAGATTGACTATTCCTTTATAATGGGAGTGGATCATGGACTAGAAATAATTATTATATCCCGATTAAATACAGTCTGACTGCTTCTTTATTATGGGAGTGGATCATGGACTAGTTTGCAAATTTGAGAAAAATAGAAAGGGGAAACAATGGATAATACGTATGGATATGATAGGAAAAATGAGAGAGGCTGGAGTTAGGAGAAGGGACAAACTGGGGTTTTGATGGGGTTTTGTCTGTATGGTTGTTAAAAGTCGAACTTGGCTCAAGGATACTAAACTATGATCAAAGCCGAGGAATCTGAAAATTAAAATCTGCCAGATTCGGAGGTCATCAGTTTTTCTCCTTTCTTCATAATATTAAAAAAAGAGAGAGAAAGCAAGCTTATGGCTCCAAATCAGTGATGAGTTGTGTGGGAAAGCCACAACTTAGAATGGGGAAATGCACTATTATTTTGCAGGGATAAAATATCACACACACTGCTGAAATTCATCCATGTGTTTCCCGTGGTGCAGGGGCATGGTTGCTATAAGATTCACAAATCAGCTTTCAGCGGCAAGAAAATGACTGAGAATGAGCAAGAAAAGGAGCACCTGCTTGTCATCTGTGGGAAATTTCTAAAAAAAAATGTATTCTGTTCCCAGGGTAATTTGTCTGACTAGCTCTAATAAAGCACGATAGCCTCAAGAAAAGATTCAAGCACAGTAGAATGTTCCCAAGTGAGCATGTCTTTTGGAGAAATTTATTCTGGTGGACATTCTTTCTCAGATAATATGTATTGATGCAATGGGGTTATACCAAGGGCATATTTGCATTACAGGAAATCCCTTTACTGTTTTGTGTCATTTTGGAACATAAGCATTATAGCATATTTTTCTTACATGTGCCAGTTCTTTACGTTTTAATACACATTTTCCCACTTATATACAGTACACACATTTTCATTGTGTTGGATTTCTCTTGGGATGAGACTGACCCAAGGGAGCAGTACAAAATTAGCTGCATAAAATAAGCACAAGGAGAAAAAGCTGAATGGTGAACAATATTTTCATGGGGCCAAATGTGAAGTTAGTATCATGGGATTTCAGGCCACATATATTTGTGTTAGAATGAAAGATGAAGCAATCCTTTCCAAACATATAAATGTTTAAATAAAAGTTGGTTCAAAAGTGGTTTCCCAGAGAAATTTATCAGAGAAGGAAAGATAAGAGCAGCAGGAATTGCAAGATCGCTATGTGTTTGTGATGGTTGATGGATGATAGTCATTTTTTTTTATCATGCGTGATAGGCTTTTTAAAGAAGAACCTTCTGAGGCAGGACTATCTGCCCACCAAGGAAGAAGAAGGTAGCATGAAGAATGTGTTGTTTCAGCTGAGCCTTAATATAATTGATAAGATGTACCCATATTTTAATATGTTCCTAAATTCTTGATTGTCCTTTCTGCCTTCCTCTTTGATTTAATTGGCTGATTTCTCCTTCACAAGCTTGATGTCATGCCTTTTGTGTTCATAGTTTGTACAAACACTTTACCTTAGCGGCAATTTGTAACAGATATATTATTCAAATAATAATAATATTCCATTATTTTGCAGTGTGAAAACAATGTCGAATAGTAAGCTCAAATGAATGAGATTATAGTAATGCTTTGCATGATGGGAATTGTAATGCTGTCCTAATCTCACTATAGAAACCAATATTCCAAGGAGTCAAAAGTAACATGGATATCAAGCACTATCCCTCAGCCAACTATCAATTCTGTCTGTCCTTTGTATTTACAATAATGAAATCCATGAGAAAGTACATTTGAGATACTCTGTATCTGTGGTGGGTTTTAATTTATTTTACTACCGGTTTGCTCTTGTACATATACACATTCGCATGCTTGCGTGACGCTTCTGCGCATGCGCAGAAGCAGCTGGGTGGCTGGGCAGAGCCTCCCGCTGCTGCCACTACCGGTTCACCCGATCTGGGTTGAACAAGCAGAAACCCACTTTTGCTCTGGATTAACAATGGAGTGGAATTTGGAATCTCTCTAATAATGCCGACCTACAATTTTCAGCAGCCCAAATCAACCTGGACAATGATGAGTGCTAACTAGGAACGTAATTACCTAGGCCTCCTCCGGGTGCCATCTACTAGCCAATGCCACCTGGTTATTACCCTGGGGAGGGCCTTCTCTGTGGCAGCTCCGGCTCCGGCCCTCTGGAATGAACTCCCCACAAGGATTCACCTCTCACCTCTCTCCAGGCCTTCTGAAAAGCCGTCAAAACCTGGCTTTGCCGGCAGGCCTGGGGGTGATGAGTTCCCTCCCCTCTCGACATGTATGGTTGTGCGACTGTTGTCTACTTTTATTATTTATATTTTGTCTTTTTATGTTCCCCTTTTTTCCCCCCTTGAATTGTTCGCTGCCCTGAGTCCTCCCGGAGAAGGGTGGCATACAAATAATATAAAGAAGAAGAAGAAGAAGAACAAGAGTAAGGTTAACAAAATCTGGATGGCTGCAAGTTCTCCATCTGCGATCTAGACTTTAGTTTAATTCACTATGCAGGATAAAATTTATAGTGAGACACAACCACATCAGCATTCTGACAGATGTGTATCCATCCTTTCCTAAATAATTTTTGATAATTTGACTTAAATATTCTTCATCCCATTCTTATCAATATTTGAAGAATGTAATCATCCTTCACTTTATTATTCTCTTTTTTATATTAAACAAATCCACTTCTTTCAACCATTCTCCACATTTCACCTGCAATCCTGTTTGATGTTTTTCGTATTCACTCAATTTCTTTTATTTCTCATCTTTTTTAAATTTCTATTCTCTTAATGCAATTGAAAATTTAGGTTCGTTTTTTGTAGTTGCTTTGCTCTGATGTTCATATTCTATTTTTGCTCTTCTAAGGCACATATGCTCTTTTTATATATACAGTTCCCAAGCTATGTCTTCTATGTCTTATAGAACAGAACATAATAGAATTCTTTATTGGCCAAGTATGATTGGGCGCACAAGGAATTTGTCTTTGGTGCCTATGCTCTCAATGTACATAAAAAGTCATAGGGTACAACCAAGCAATCAGAAAATAATCAATATCAGTATAAATCTTAAGGATACAAGCAACAAAGTTACAGTCCTGCAGTCATAAGTGGGAGGAGATGGGTGATAGGAACAATTCTTTGAGTCTTCAATATTTTTTTTGTATCCAGAAGACATCATATTTCTTTCTATGCTAGTTCATTTATAATTGAATGATTTGAAGAACTCCAGTGGTTTAATATTCAAACTCTTAATACTGTTCAGATATTTTTTGCCATACAATTGCTCTTCTGTCAAGTAAATGTAATATTTAAAGCATGCTGGCATACAATTAATAGTTATTCATTTCTCGATTTCTTTCAGTGATGATATTCTCGAGATGAATCTTGGAAGACACTCAGAAGTTTAAATTCTAAAAGAAGAAATTGAATAAATAAGATTTGTCCAAACACGGCATTACCAATTCACTTTCTGAAATTCTAGATTCATTTTTTAAATCTTATAAAATTAATTGAGGGATTAAATCTCTGTCATGTTTTACATGCACAGTTTGAAATACCACATCCAGCACAGTTGAGTGTCTGCTAATACAGTTACAAGTACTGGGGCATACATCATTGTCATCAGACAGAAGAATGGCACTTCTCTGCTGTTATCTGCTACTCATCCTACTCCACCGCCCTGCTGTAGATCTGGGGTTTGAAAAAAGGAAATTGCAGTAATCCAATTGTGCTCAGCTAATTCTTCCTGAAGCATTATCTCAAAATGTTCAGGTACTGATAGTTATCAATTGCTAAAAAGGGATGCATAATGTTTGGACAGGAACCTCACCGTATGGGTGTTGAGCAGTTCCTGCTGTCAACAATTACCACTATATATCTTAGCTGATATAAAAAGAGACTGTCAGGGAGAGCAACTTAATATTTTATTTACAGCTTCAAGGTTAAGAACAGTGTTCTGAATTGAGGAAAAGGGAAATAAATGCAAATATATTAAGATATATTCCAGGACTCTCCTGCTAGAAATAATATAATATCAGCAACACTCCTGACCACTTATAGTTTTGGACCCCTATAAATGTTATGTATTATCATAACTAAATGTGTATAGCTTAAACAAATAACACTTTGCAAAGATGTATTTAGTGATAGTTGTTAAAATATTGCAAGAAGAATGAATTTATTAATCCTCCTTGATGAAATTAGATCTGTTGCCATTAAGCACCGAGCAGAAAGCAGAAACCACATATTCCAGGGCATGTAAGGTTGCTGGGTAATGGATTAAGAAAAAATAACATTAGCAAAGAAGTAGACGAGGAAAACAGTGGGTAAGAAGAATGAATGGGATCATAGAAGGTTTTGGAATGTTTTGGAAGTGTTAAGAGGCAGGTAGAAATGATGAACATTAGTTCATGTAATGGTGAGTTTCAAAAATTTTTGGAACCTCTTCTGTAGGTGTGGCCTGCTTTCCGGGTCCACTGGTGGAATCTCTTCTAACCGGTTCGGTAGATTTGACGAACCGGTTCTACCGAATAGGTGCAAACTGGTAGGAACCCACCTCACATACATACATACATACATACATACATACATACATACATACATACATACATACATACACACACACACACACACATACACACACATACACACATACATACATACATACATACATACATACATCCTGAATAAGATTCTTAAAAAGGAAATGTTACTGATTACTTTCTTGTTTTAAATGATTACCATCCAGGATAAATACATTTTATAAACATTTGTAGACTAAAAGGGCAGTATTTTCTACTGCAATTACCTGGCTATACAGAAGCATCCGCAGATCCTTCACCCTCCCCCCCTTAAGCTTTATAAGCATACTTCAGGACAAAGGTAGTTGGTATATTAATTGCAAAAAGATATATTTTAAATATATAATTGCCCAAGATGTCTGCATAGAGGTTGGAAATAAGTTTGGAAACAGGTTCCTGGTGCAAATAGCAGATTGGAAATGTGGGTGGATATTGAATAAAGTGTGACTATATGGAAGTGTGTTTCTGCATTCCTTTCATGTGCCAGCTATGTCTTTTTGTGTGTATGGTAATTGGGAAGAAAAGGATAGGCTGAATATGCTCTGCTTTGATGTTCAAGAAAGAGAGAACTTAGTTTCTGAGTTGCTGCCTCGCCATCTCTCCCATCATGATACCTTGTGAAACTAATTTTATGGAATTCCATAAAAAAAAATATCTGGATCTGTCTCATTGTTCAACTCCGTTTTTCTTCTGGTGGTTTCTCCCAGAATGCTAAATTTGATCTTCTTCTATTCTGTTTTGGAGAGTTGTCCTGATGATGGATAGATATATTTTTCCCAACATTCTGTTTGGTGGAAAAGAACAAAAATACTAGTTTACCCTCGTCTACCAGTTCTGGACTAAGAGGTACTAAAGATTGTGCCTCATACCCTTATTGTTGGTTAGAATATCATTATTTATTTTAAATGGATTTTCCTTTGAAGATCATCAGGATCTTTGGCTGGCGTGGAATGCAGTACCTGTTTGCTGACAAGCACCAAAAAATTCAGCAGAGAACAACAATTTTACAGGAATTGTACTGATTGATTGCAAGTTGGTTCCCAGGCCCAATTGTTTCATAACTTTTGGTCCTGTTATCTCTGACACTGTTTTTTCTATATAAGTAAGGTCAAAAATTCTCATCAAGGATGCACCCTAACATCTTAACACAGATCAAATTGCAAAAGTTCTAGATAGTCAATAGAATATAAAATTATTTTTCTTTGAAATGACACTCAGGCAACCCTCATACATGAGGAGTGGAGACCTTTCTGAAGTTTTTATGGTGAACGATCTAAAACAACTTATATGAAAATGTATTATTGTGATATTATGTTGTTAGCTAAGTAATTATAGTGATGTAAAAAAGCTAGAAAAATTGAGCTCAAATTTTTGAGTGATTCGGAGGATTTTAAAGATTAATATTCAGCTGAAATTATAACTTTCCAATTATTTCCTGGGACTAATGACTAAACATTTAAGAAAGAGCCATGGAATGCTGTTTTTTATATATGATAACTGCAGGAAGATTATTTATGCACAAAGATGTAAAGATTCGGCAATACTCACAATGCAGGAATAGTTGATAAAGATGAAATGTCTGATTTATTTGATTGGAGACATGATAATATCATTTATTGGTGATTGGAAATTCCATATGAATATTTTGTGTAAAAAAGAAAAACCATGAATTTGTTATTTATGATTTTGATGTTTAGATAAGATAGATTATAGAAAGAGACCATCATGATGTAATTTTAGAGAAAGAAGCTAAAACATAATTGTACGTTTTTTCAGACTTGGTGTGGCAAATCCTTCCAATAGAATCTGGGATAGGAAGATGTTGCTGTTTAATAATATTAAAAGTATTGTTGCAGGATGTGAGCTGTTCCAACTAAAGCTGCGTTTATGGTTTATATTTTAGTCAGTCAGATGTTTAGACTGGATCTGGCAGTGGGTTATCTACAATTGGATTCATAGTCTGATGGAAACTTAGTAAATATTTTAATAAACAAATTAGTAAATAATAAAAAAGAATCTAACAATTATTAAGTCAGACTCTAAGCATGTAGGCTGTTCCAAGAAGGGAGGTGGGTTTTTTTCTTGTAAAATTAGGATATTCAGGTCTGATACATTCAATATTGCCAGATATTGAGGAAGTCATTTAGATATCACTCGAAGGGTTTCAATCACAAATTGCTGTATCATAGAACAATGGGTTTCTTTTTCATAAGCATTGAACTTTGATCTACCAGTCCTGGTATCCCACGGCAGTGGTTACTGCTGCTGACGCTTGCTGGCCAAGGCGGCGGCTCTCAATGGAGTAAAGAACAGAAATTTTTTCTGCGTTCACGTTGGCTGATGTTGTTCCCTCGCTTCTGTCTTAGGCTCTGCGGGAATCGCAAATCAATCCCATCCTCGTCGCCAGTTTTAAAGATTGGGTGAAAGGAACGCAGGAGCCATGGATCATGAGAGTAATGATGTTTATTAGTACCAGATGACAAGATGACAAGCGATTCAGAAATCCATTACAACTGTCCGGTATTTATACCCTCAGGTCACCAACTGTCATTAGAACTTCCAATCACAGACTGTGCTTCGCCCGACCAATTAGAACGCAGCACAGGCTGTTGCTGGGCTATAACACTCCTTCCCCCCAGTTAACCGTTTATTGCAACAGCCTGGGCTATAACACTCCTTCCCCCCAGTTATTTACATACGTGTCAATTAGCGTGTTATTTGTTTGCATTTTTTTCTATTTATTTATTGCATTTACAATTTAATTGCATTTTTTTGTGTCATGTTCAACATTTACAATTTATTTCCATTTTTTTTGTTCTTGTGTTCATGTTCAACATTTACAATTTATTTGCATTTTTGTGTTCTTGTGTTTATGTTCAACACCTACAAATTTGTGTTCTCTCCTTCCCCCCAGTTAACCAGACACTCCATTCTCATATTCCTATTTGCATATACACCATTTACATATACACATTTTCTTGTGTTTATGTTCAACACCTACAAATTTGTGTTCTCTCCTTCCCCCCAGTTAACCAGACACTCCATTCTCATATTCCTATTTGCATATACACCATTTACATATACACATTTGCATTCTCCCCCCCACCAGTTCTGCACATGCGTCGTTTCTGCGGCCCTCAAACTGGTTCAGGACCTTCAATCAAGTCTTTTTGGCTCGCTCTTGAATTTAACAGCGGCCAGCAGCGGCAGGGAGGCAGTATAACTTGTAAATTTGTGTATGAAGAGATTATCCGCTTTGTGTATTGGCTTTCCTTGATCGGCATGCAGGCAGGTTCCCTGTTGCTGGAAGGATTTAGCTGACAGGATTTCTGCTGACTTTTGCTGCAGAGAATGGTAGGCTTCTGAAACGGCTGTGGAGGCTTCTGTTAGAGAGCCGAGATCGTTTGGAAGGCAGCAGGCAGGCTTCTGATTGGCTAGATGGCTTCTGTGCAGCTGGCTTGTCAGAAGCTTCTTCTTGGAAGGCTGTGTTAGATCGCTACGTCTTAGAAACAGTATCTGTTTATTGCAACAAGACCGTTTGTAACAGTAGCAAACAGTAGACCAGATAGACTCTAAAGTTGTGTCTGGTTGATCTTCTCGGCAGAGAGGCAGGCACAGGCAGCTTCAGCCACGGTTGAGCCAACGCGATTTGTTCGTCCCTGAGCAGAGGCAACGGCTCCAGCCAAGGTTAAGCACAGGTTGCCCGTCCCTTTGACTGAAGGAGTCCGTGCCTGTGGATCTACTCAGGTTGGCTTGATCGGAGGCGAAACCTGAGGTGGTGGCAACTGCTGCTGCAGCTCTGACATGTCTTCAAAGAATTTTCTGTTTGTGTTTGCTTGGTTGTGTTGCGACTGGCTTATTGCTTAGTTTTATTCTTATTCCAGGCTCTGCGGGAATCGCCATCCCACCCTCGTCGCCAGTTTTAAAGATTGAGTGTGAAAGGAACGCAGGAGCCATGGATCATGAGAGTAATGATGTTTATTAGTACCAGATGACAAGATGACAAGCGATTCAGAAATCCGTTACAACTGTCCGGTATTTATACCCTCAGGTCACCAACTGTCATTAGAACCTCCAATCACAGACTGTGCTTCGCCCGACCAATTAGAACGCAGCACAGGCTGTTGCTGGGCTATAACAATTGCTGTATCATAGAACAATGGGTTTCTTTTTCATAAGTATTGAACTTTGATCTACCAGTCCAGTATTTTATATCCCTCCCCCATTCCCCCTACTATCAATCCTAGAATCGCCCAGTACAGCAACATCAATGAACTAGACATTCTTCTTTTGCAATAAGTTTTATATCAGGCATGTTGTGAAGAAGATGCCTGTCTGTTTGGACCATAAACTTATATTTCACAAGAAGAGTACTCCACTTGTCTGCTCGCAATAAAACCCCTTATGCCACCAGGCTCAAAATTTTGGGCTTGGACAATCTGGAACTGCGCAGTCTGTGATTGGACTTAAGCATAGTACACAAAATTCTCTGCTACAATATCCTACCTGTTAATGACTACTTCAGTTTCAACCACAATAATACATGGGCAAACAATCGATACAAACTCAAGGGAAACTGCTTCAAGCTTGCTTGCAGAAAATACGACTTCAGCAACAGAGTGGTCAACACCTGGAATGCTCTACCCAACTCCCTTGTTACATCCTCAAACCTTACAGCTTCAACCTTAAACTGTCTACTGTGGACCTCACCCCATTCCTAAGAAGTCCTTAAAAGGGGCATGCATAAGCTCACCAGCATACCTACTGTCCTTGACTTACTGTCCCTATTTATCTGCATCTACTTCCTTTGTTCATGTTTATGTTCATACTTACACCTGTTACTTTGTATATGTTTGACAAATAAATAAATAAATAAATAAATAAATAAATAAATAAATACTGGTAAGTCCCCTAATATCTTAATCTATTCATTTCCCAAAACCCTCTTGATGGGCTCAGTAGTTTTTACTATATTCAGTTCCAAACCTATGGCAAACTTTCCAATGAATAATTCTGGCAATTCAGTCATAATGCTGCTTGTGAACAGTGTGTGATATTTGGCTTCAGTCACTGAGCAAATGATCAACCATTTTATCCTTTATACTACAAAGGTGACATTTGCTGGGTTGATGATAATAAGTCACCCTGGAAAATTTCACATTTGATTTTGACTTCTCCTAACTCTTCTCCGTTAGCCATCAGCTTCTTGGAAAGTATTCATAAAATGCTGAGTTTCTGCTTATTCCAAAAATTTCAAGACATTTCTGAATCCAGCTATGTGAAACAGAACAAAATTCATTTTTAATAGGCTATCCAAACTATAAAGGAATGTGTTCTTTTTAAAATTCTTTAAAACCCAATTTGTCACTTTAGGGAGGGGGAACCGATTAGGTGGTTCCGCCCCAGGCGCCTGATGGGCCCTATGGGATTTCAGACGGCACTTGGTGAGATACCTGACTCTCTGGCCCACAGTCTGGCGGAGTCCTTGGTCACTGCTTGGAATACAACGGCGGCGGAGGCTCTAAATCAGATTGCTCCTTTATGGCCCCTCCGCGGCAGTGGATCCAGGAGGGCTCCTTGGTTTACCGAGGAACTCCGGGAGATGAAGCGCCAAAAGAGACACCTAGAGCGACGCTGGAGGGCTAGTAACTCCAAATCCGACCGAACACAATTAAGAGCCTTTATTAGGACTTATCTAGTGGCGATACGGGCGGCAAAATGTGCTCATTTTTCCGCTCTTATTGCATCCGCAGAATCTCGCCCAGCCGCCCTGTTTAGGATAGCCCGCTCCCTCTTGAAAGGGAGGTATGCGGATGATCACTTACAGGGTAGAGCTGAGGAATTTGTTCAGTTTCTGTCAGATAAAATCGCTCAGATTCGGACGGACCTGGATTCCACTTGGACGGTACCAGCTGAGATGCCGGGGGAAGGTCTTGATCAGATTTTGTGGATCAAGTTTCAACTTGTCGCTCCTGAGGAAGTGGACAAGGCCATGGGAGCGGTGAGTGCCTCCACCTGTTTACTGGACCCGTGTCCCTCCTGGCTGGTCTCGACTAGCAGGGAGGTGACATGTAGCTGGCTCCAGAGGATTGTTAACACCTCTCTTCGGGAGGGATCCTTTCCTAATCCTCTAAAGGATGCGGTGGTGAGACCCCTCCTTAAGAAGCATTCCCTGGATCCAGCCATCTCAAACAACTATCGCCCAGTCTCCAACCTCCCGTTCGTAGGGAAGGTTGTCGAGAAGGTGGTGGCCTTTCAACTCCGACGGACCTTGGATGAAGCAGATTATTTGGATCCCTTTCAGTCAGGTTTCAGGCCTGGTTACAGCACCGAAACTGCTTTGGTCGCGCTGATTGATGATCTCTGGTGGGCCAGGAATAGAGGACATTCCTCTATCCTAGTGCTTTTTGACCTCTCAGCGGCCTTCGATACCATTGACCATGGTATCCTTCTGCGACGGTTACAGGAGGTGGGAGTGGGAGGCACCATCTTAAGGTGGTTCTCTTCCTACCTCTTGGACAGGTCGCAGTCGGTGTTGGTTGGAGGACAGAGATCGACCCCTAGGCTCCTCAAATATGGGGTGCGGCAGAGTTTGGTCCTATCCCTCCTCTTATTTAATATCTATATGAAGCCGCTGGGTGAGATCATATGCCGGCACGGGATCAAATACCATCAATATGCGGACGATAACCAATTGTATCTGTCCATCCCATGCCAACTCAGCGAAGTGGTGGAAGTGATGTGCCAGTGCCTGGAGGCTGTCAGGGTCTGGATGGGAGCGAACAAGCTTGCACTCAATCCAGACAAGACCGAGTGGCTATTGATGCTGTCTCCCACGGATAGTCCAGACATTCCACCTCTTAGCCTGGGGGGTGAAATTATACACCCCTCAGAGAGGGCCCGCAATTTGGGTGTCCTCCTGGACCCGCAGCTGATGTTAGAACACCACCTGTCAGCTGTGACCAGGGGGGCCTTTGCCCAGGTTCGCCTGGTGCACCAGTTGCGGCCCTACCTGGACCGGGAGGCACTTTGAATGGTCACTCATGCCCTCATCACCTCAAGACTGGATTACTGTAACACGCTCTACATGGGGCTGCCCCTGAAGAGTGTTCGAAGACTGCAGTTGGTCCAGAATGCAGCCGTGTGAGCGATATTGGGTGTACCTAGATACACCCATGTTACATCCATCCTCCGCGAGCTGCACTGGCTCCCCATTGGTCTCCGGATGCGCTTCAAGGTGCTAGTCGTTACTTTTAAAGCCCTACATGGTTTAGGACCTGGCTACCTGAGAGACCGCCTCTTGCCACTTACCTCCCAACGACCAATAAGATCGCACAGGTTGGGCCTCCTCCGGGTGCCGTCGACTGGACAATGCCGGCTGGCAGCTCCCCGGGGGAGGGCCTTCTCTGTAGCTGCACCGGCCCTGTGGAACGATCTACCCGTGGAGATCCGGACCCTTACCACTCTCCCGGCCTTCCGTAAAGCCACTAAGACCTGGCTGTTCCAGCAGGCCTGGGTCTGTTGATCAATATCCGGTCCCACTTAGACAGAATGGATGGTGTGTAATTTTAATAATTGTATCTTTTATCTTAAAATTTTAAATGCTTTTTTATCTTGCCTGTAAGCCGCCCAGAGTCCCAAGGGAGTGGGCGGCATACAAATTTTATTAAATTGAAAATTGAAATATGAGGTGCTTTGTTTCATTTGAATCTTGTAGTATGCTTTTAGTTCTACAGGGGGTGTAAATAATTTCTTTTAAAAAAACTGTAGATTAAAACTGCATTTATGCCTGTAAGAACCTGTGTGTTGTTGGCAAGCAGGTTATGAGTCTGTAGTTTCCAGATGCATTTCTTTCTCCTTCTGAATTAGGAATGCCCTTCCAGTTAGCCATTTTTCATTTTCTGGTTCTTCCAAAATCCTACCCATCTGGTTGGACATGTCAACTGTAGATTTGTCAATGATAATATAATAATAACAACCACCATCCATGGAGCTTATCTCATCTACGTGCAATTTTGTTTTTGACCTTCTCTAATCGCTTTTGGATCAACTCCTCACATATTATAATATCTTTCATACTGACTACCTGTATTGAATTTTCAACTTGCTTGATCCCTGTTGCATTTCTGATGTGATTCCTATTGTTTTCTCACAAATTTTTGCAAAGCTTAGGAACTTTTCTCTTTTCATTATTTGTGGTTGGTCCTTTCCATTTCCATTTTCCAGGGTTTTATAGAATTGATGCTGAATTATTATTTTGTCATATCACTTGATCTTCTCTGCAATAGCCATGATACTATTATAATTGTTCTACAGGCTCTGCAGTTCCTTTATTCTTCAGATTGCACTTCAGATTGTAGATCAGTTTTGATTTTCTCTTTTTCAAGCTTCCTTACCCAAAATTCCCCAAACTGTTCAAATCTATGTGAATTTTCTTTTTCAGTTCCAGTTGCACATTCCATTTAGGTTTTCATTTCTTAATATTTTTATTCCTTCATATTCTAATTCTTCCATGGTTATGCAAGTTGCAACATACATCAGCTGGTTTCTTTGGACCAATGACTTAATTGGAATAATTTTAACAACTCCACTGATATTCTTCACTGTTTTAGTCAAGGTTTTCTTGTTAATTTGATTTAATTTTGGCAAACATTCTTTCAACTTCTTTAATTTTGTCCTTAACTTTCCAAGCTGGTTCTTGATTAACAAATAGGACTTGCAGTTGTTTAGCAACTTCGACTTCTTCTCCCTGTTCATTATTTAAAATGAATATTGGCTATTATTATTATATAATGTGAAATCACAAATGCCAGTTCTTTACTGAATATAGCTGGTATTGACCTTCATATGTATCATGTACTTCCCAAGAACCTAATGTATAATATATTGGAATGATATATGTGTGGACTCAAGCAGTGTGGCCTTTTGTAATTGACAGATGGAAATTTTGTCAAGATGCAAATTTTCTAAGTGTCGTACAGGATTTTTTTTATTTTTTACTTTTTGGTATTATTATTATTATTTATTAAACATGAAACTCAGTCAATTGAGCATTTAAAAATGTATCACAAATATCATTCACTGGCTCTGATGAATGGTACAGGTTTCTGCTAGCATCCTAGGTATCAACCAAGTATCTTCTTAAAAATGTATGTTGTTCTGAGTATCTCAATCTTTTGCAGTTCTGCTGGTGTTATAGCAAGGAGCTGCAATTTCTTGATATATTTTGTAAAATTCTTAGACATGGTACCAAGTGCCCTGATGATAATGTGTATCACTGTCACATCCATAATCATGTCACTTCGATGGCCAGGTTGCAACATTTTGTGATTTTTTCCAGGTTTTTTTTCTTCGACTCTAGTGTCTCCTGGTACAGCAATATTAATAAATTGTACGCTTTGGTTTTTGACAACTGTGATGTCTGGTGTGTTGTTCCAAATGATGATTCATCTGTATTTGAAAGTCCCACAAGATCTTCACCTTTATATTTTTGACAACCTTTTCCCCTTTAATAATAATAATAATAATAATAATAATAATAATAATAATAATAATAGAGCAACGACATGTAATTTTGAGCCACAAATTTTTCCCTGCAACAGAATTAACAGGAATCGAAGAGAAACTAATGGTCTGAGCATACCAACAAAGAAGAGTAATGTCAAGAATGATTTGCAGACTCAAAAGCAAACTGAAGAAGAAAGAGAGGAAGAGGTTGCTGAAATGAATGAAGATAAAGAACAAGAAAGCACTGAAGAACAAACACCAACAGTTACATGGTTTCTGGCTCAAATATCTGACCAGTTTACATGCAATATTGGCCAGGCAACTGAATGAAATTTTACAAAAGGGCCAAATTGATGAATGGTTGACAACTGGAAAAACATACTTGATTCAGAAAGATCCAACTAAAGGAACAACACCTGAAAACTACAGACCAATAACATGCTTGCCAACAACCTTCAAATTAATCACAGGCATTATTGCAGATAACATGATGGATTATTTGGAAACAAACAACATCTTGCCAGTAGAGCAAAAAGGCAACAAAAGAAGGAGCAGGGGCACAAAAGATCAGCTTCTAATTGATAAAATGATATTAGAAAATTGTAAGAACAGAAAAACGAACTTGAATATGGTCTGGAAAAAAGGCATTTGACTCACTGCCACATAGTTGGATCATAAAATGCTTAGAAACAACTGGCATTAGCAAAAATATTACATCCTTTACTGAAAAGGCAATGAAACAATGGAGAACTGAGTTGGCAGTAGGGAATGAGAGCTACGGAATGGTTAATATCAAGCGAGGAATTTTCCAGGGTGATTCACTTTCACCTCTTCTCTTCATCATCGCAATGATCCCACTATCAGTAATCTTAAAAAAAATGAAATTAGGCTACCAAACAGCCAAAAAAGCTGAAAAAATTTCGCATTTACTATATATGGATGATTTGAAACTCTACGGAAAGTCAGAAATAGAAATCCAATCATTGACAAATACAGTCCGAGTATTCAGCACCGATATTTCAATGCAGTTTGGCATGGAAAAATGCGCCACTGTATCCATAAAAAGAGGCAAAATCACTGCATTTGAGGAAATTGAAATGCCCAATGGCCAACTAATTAAATGCAAAGAAAATGAAGCCTACAAATACTTAGGCATTCTGCAGTTGGATAACATCAAGCATGGAGAAGTAAAAACTATTGTCAGACGAGAGTACACCAACAGAGTTAGGAAAATTTTGAAATCTAAATTGAATGGTGGAAATACAATCAAGGCCATAAATACCTGGACAATACCAGTTATAAGATACACAGCTGGCATAGTTAACTGGACACAAGCTGATTTGGACCTTTTGGACTGAAAAACCAGGAAACTAATGACAATGCAGTACAGTTTACATCCACATGGTGATACTGATAGACTATATCTGCCCCGAAAATCAGGTGGCAGAGGATTATTACAAGTGAAGCAAACAGTTGAAGAAGAAAAACATGCACTGGCTGATTATTTAAAAGAAAGTCAAGAACATCTATTAATCGAAGTAAAGAACAAAAATCTACTGAAGGCCCAACAGACAAAACAAGAATACAGAAAAGATGTGATAAAATCAAGAATGGAGAGTTGGCAGAACAAAGCACTGCATGGTCAATTTCTGGAAAAAATAAAAGATAAAGTGGACAGGGAACAAACTTGGTTATGGTTAAAAACAGGTACATTAAAGAAAGAAACAGAGTCACTAATCCTGGCTGCGCAAGAACAAGCTATCCGCACAAATGCCATTAAGGCCAAAATCGAAAAATCCTCTGATGATGCCAAATGCAGACTTTGCAAAGAAGCTGACGAAACTGTTGATCACATACTCAGCTGCTGTAAAAAAATCGCGCAGACTGATTATAAATTGCGGCACAATTCAGTAGCACAAATGATCCATTGGAATTTGTGCAAAAATTATAATATTAAAACAGCAACAAACTGGTGGGAACATCAGCCTGAAAAAGTCACAGAAAATCAGATGGTCAAGATCTTGTGGGATTTCCGTATACAAACCGACAAAATACTGGCGCATAATACACCAGACATCACACTGGTTGAGAAAAATAAGGTCACAATCATAGACATCGCAATACCAGGTGATAGCAGGGTCGCCGAGAAGGAACATGAAAAAATCGCAAGATACCAGGACTTAAAAATCGAAATTCAACGACTATGGCACAAACCAGCAGTGGTAATTCCAGTGGTAATTGGCACACTGGGTGCTATTCCAAAAGCACTGGAATTACATTTAAAACAGTTAAAAATTGACAAAATCACCATCAGTCAAATGCAAAAAGCTGCACTGCTTGGATCTGCACGTATATTACGAAAATACGTTACGACATCCTAGGCCCCTGGGTGGGGCCCGACTAGTAACCAATGCCAAATCCAGCGAAACAACTGGCCGCTGTGATACAATTGTATAAAAATAAAATAATAATAATAATAATAATAATAATAATAATAATAGAGCAACGACATGTAATTTTGAGCCACAAATTTTTCACTGCAACAGAATTAACAGGAATCGAAGAGAAACTAATGGTCTGAGCATACCAACAAAGAAGAGTAACGTCAAGAATGATTTGCAGACTCAAAAGCAAACTGAAGAAGAAAGAGAGGAAGAGGTTGCTGAAATGAATGAAGATAAAGAACAAGAAAGCACTGAAGAACAAACACCAACAGATAGTGCTCAATTAGCTAAGAAAATAAAGTACCAAATGAAAGATCCTGAAAGAGCACATTTGCTGAAGCTGAACCAAGTGAACTGGAAAGAACTGGGAAATGTATTAAAAAAGGTCAATGAGGCTGTGCAAACCAATGTTCCCTCTAATTTTTTTTCAGTGTGAGCAGAAAAGTATAGTGTTTGAATGGCATAGCTTCATGCCTGAGCACCTGAATTTTTTTCACAGATGTCACCTAAGACAACAACGAAATCAGTATTATTTGAAACTCAAAGTTATGTTTATTCAAGGTACCCGCTTAATTAAAAGTGTTATATAATATTAGTATCACTTAACAACGCTCCTGCTTAGCAACCAAAATGTTGGATCAAGAAATGTCTGAAAATCTTTGGCATCAGCAGCAACATACAAAAATTCTTGGAAACTTCAATGAACCTCTGGAAAACGAAGCTTATGGCTAATGAAGAAGTACTGGGTGAAGTTGAAATTAAACAAGGCATTTTCCAGGGCAATTCCCTTTCACCTGTACTTTTTATACTCTCAATGCTACCACTGACAATCATTTTGAAGAAGATGAACTGTGGATACGAACTTGCAAAGAAAGGACTAAAAATTTCACACTTGGTGTACATGGATGATTTGAAACTGTTTGGTAAAAAAAAGCTGAACTGAATTTATTAACTGAAAGCACAAAAGAATTTAGCCAAGACATTGGTATGCAGTTTGGAATTGACAAATGTGCAACAATGGCAACCAAAGCAGGCAAGGGCATAGAAGATGATGGAATAGAACTTGAGAATGAAGAAATGATAAAGGCAGTAAAACCAGAAGAAGGCTACAAATACTTGGGGATTTTAGAGGCCTCTGACTTAATGCATAATAAGGAATTAACTTCAGCCAAGTACATTCGACGAATTCGCAAGATATTAAAGTCCAAACTGAGTGGAGAAAACATCATAAAAGCCATAAATACCTGGGCCATATCTGTAATTTGATACTCTGCAGGAATAATTGACTGGATCCAGATGGAGTTGGACAATTTGGACAGAAAAACAAGGAAGCTTGTGACAATGAATCATGCTTTGCACCCTAAAAGTGATGTTGAACGATTGTATCTACCAAGAGCAGAGGGTGGTCGAAGACTCCTACAAGTAAAACAGACTATGGAAGAAGAAAAACACAGCTTGAATGATTACATCCAGAAAAGTGAAGAACCAATGATTAAGGAAGTAAATAAAGGAGGCCTTTTAAAGACAACTAAGTCAAAAGCTGAATATAAGAAAGAAGTAATTGAAAAGCGAGCTGAAAATTGGAAAAACAAAGCTATGCATAGCCAATAGTTGAAAAATATTGAAGGCAAAGCTGACAAAAACTAACTTGGAACTGGTTAAGATCAGGAGCACTGAAAAAAGAAACAGAAGGCTTTATTTTGGCAGCTCAAGAACAAGCCACAAACTGCATGAAGGCAAAAATTCAACATGTTACCACCAACAGCAAATGTCGCCTCTGTAATGAGAAAGACGAGACAGTCGACCACTTGATCAGTGGGTGCAGCAAAGTTTCACAAACTGACTACCTACAATGCCATGACCGCATTGCTAAGATCATTCACTGGAAATTGTGCCAAAAGTTTGGATTTTGAGTACAGCAAAAACCACTGGGAACATCAGGTTCAGAAGGTTTTAGAGAATGAGAAAGTCAAGATCTTGTGGGACTTCAGAATTCAGACTGACAGCACTTGGCCCACAACACACCTGACATAACAATAGTTGAAAAGAAAAAAAGTATGGTTCATTGACATTGCAATACCTGGAGATGCACGAATTGAAGAAAAAAAACCACAAAGTACCGGGACTTGCAAATTGAGGTTGAGCGATTGTGGAAAAAGAAATTGTGTGTTGTCCCGATTGTAATTGGAGCCCTTGGAGCAATACCTAAAGGGTTACCTCGCTATTTGGAAATTTTAAATTTATCAGACTTGAACATTCTGATTCTACAAAAAACCACCCTACTTGGAACAGCTTATATACTCCGACATTACCTTAACAGTTCCTAGGTCCTTGGTTAGGAC
This sequence comes from Thamnophis sirtalis, assembly GCF_051295495.1. Taxonomy (NCBI): domain Eukaryota; kingdom Metazoa; phylum Chordata; class Lepidosauria; order Squamata; family Natricidae; genus Thamnophis; species Thamnophis sirtalis. The sequence goes on from NW_028261381.1 coordinate 95,341,772, forward strand.
TCTGTTTAGCTGTTGAGCTACCAACCAGCCCCAAAGACTGTGAATCTCACCAAAGATTAACCACATAATAATAATAATAATGTGCTTTTTAACCATCACCATTGTGGTGTGTTCCCTGTTACCCCTCCACTTAACACCATATGAGTTAAGAGAAGCACTAGTGGCAGATTGCCTGTAAGACAATACAAACTCTCATGTAGCATATTGTTTGTTCAGGCACAAACAATAGAGACATGTTGTCATTACCATTTGCCAGAAACCCAATGCTTTCCCTCTCCCCCTGTCCACAGTCCCACTTTTCTTCTTCTCTCCTTTAGTACCAACAACAAAGGATACATTTTTTTCCACTCCCATTGAATTGATCTGTGGTGTGGCAGTGTCATTTAGAGGAGAAATTATTGGAGGGAGAGTGGATTGTAACAATGGGGGCCTTGTGCCAGACACATGATGGAACAGTGAGGGCTGTTGGTAGCTTTAAGGAATACAACAGCTCTCTGGCAGGTGCTCCCTTTGTTTACAGACCCCCGTCTTAGACAGTTTTCACAGATGAGTTCATGTCATTTTGTTCAGGCTCTTTTGCATGACATTCTGTGATTGTGACATTGGTCAAGTGTCCAACCCATCTTTTCTGGTGCCCCACTAGAGCCCCTTCTGTAACACAACCCTTTCTTGCTGAGATATCTCACTGAGTTTCCAAGCCATATGGCCCCAAGCTAGGATAACTTTTGAGGGAAACATAATAACATAATGTTTACTCTGCTAATAGAGGTTTGACGGACTCCACTGATTCTGATGTTGCTACTTTAAAGCATTATTCAGAAAAGCCAGTAAAGCTTATTGATAGAACATTTATTTATAAGCCTTATTTCCCCTCCCTTTTTTGCCATGTGCAGAATTTGTGCTGATCAAATAAGCTATTTGAATACAGCATCTACAGTTTTTTTTAATTTTTACATCTGTGAATATACAGAGTATTTAATCATAAATTAGTTATCAAAGAAAACTCTTTATTTTCAGAATAATATTGAAGATTTTGTTTAATTAGAAATCAAGTTTGACAAAAGGTATGCATTGCTTTAGCTTTAATACAGTTTTAGTTCTTAAGGTCATGCCACAATAAACATGTATTTTACTCATTGTGCTCAAGTTTTCTTACTTTCCTCTGAACAAAATCAAGAGAACAGGTGGTCCTCGACATACAACAATTCATTTAATGACCGTTCAAAGTTATAATGACACAGAAAAAAGTGACTTACGGATATTTTTCATGCTTATGACTGTTTCAGCATCCCCATGGTCATGTGATTTACATTTGGATGCTGGACAACCGCCTCACATTTATGACGGTTGCAGTGTCTTGTGGTCACATAATCACCTTTTGCAACCTTCTGACAAGCAAAGTCAATGGGGAAGTCAGACTCACTTAACAACCATGTTGCTAGTTTAACAACTGCAGTGTTTCACTTAACAAATGTGGCAAGAAAAATTGTATGTAAAATGGAGCAGAACTCACTTAACAGTTTTCTCACTGAGCAACATAAAGTTTGGGCTCAATTGTGGTCGAAAGAAGAGGACTACCTATTTGCTTTTATAAATATTTTTGGCCAATAAATTATAAGAAGCCAATTTAAACTGAGTGGAGATTAGCCATTTCCAATAAGGATGTATGAACATTTAATGGTAAAAATGAAAAGTATTGAAATGCTATCATTATTAAACTGTATCTTGTCCAAGGTAGTCTATATCTTAGGGTACATTTGCAGGTTTCAACTAGGTTTAGCCCTAAACAACTACCCACACCAAAAATCTCTTAGTGGAAAGCTGTAGTATTGTTGTTCTTTTAAATCAGAATGTTTTGGTTCCATAGAGAGAATGTCTACAGTAATGATTAAAGATTCAAACCATGTTACTATTATAAAACTGGTGATGTAGTTACGGTAATTATTCAAATTTTATGGCAACATACAGCATGCTGATTTTACTAGCAAATAAAGAGGCAGTGACCATGTTTAAGTAGCAGTGGGCTGATACGTGGCCAGTAAGCCAAGGACAATATATGGCTACCCCTAAATATACTTATTTAATATTAAAATCAAGCTTCATTTGTTTAATTCAAGCTTTATTTCAGTCTATTGTGGCTTGACTCAATAAAACCCTTTACTAGGTTGAGGAAAACAAATACTTTCCCTGAGAATTTTGGCAACAATAATTCCAAGCATCCTACAACTGCCTCTGAAGCCAGTGCAGCATGAAATATTGGTCCTCTTCCATCAGCAAGGAGTTGCTTTTCCTTGAAGTGTGGTATGATGCGTATCTCTTTATATAACTTTCACAGAAGGCTACTTCAAGCATGGCAGAAGCAGGTTAAAGAACTGAAATTAGGTTCCCAGTTTCCCTGATACAATGCCTGGAAAGTAGCTTACATGTGTATTGGCAGGAATCACTGCTGGTTGACTTTGTCTTGGTTGGCACAGATAAATTGTTCCTGTAGCACTATTGGTACAGGTCCACATTCCTGACACTCCAACTTTGAAGATTAGGCCTTAGAAGAAGGGAATAAATACCACCAAAATATTTGAAACATATAAGAATAAAACAATTGAAAGGCTGAGCACTGGGTAAAATGTTTGATGATTTAATGACTCAAAAAGTCTTCCAAATGCAGCTGGATTTGACAAATGCAGTTCAGGAGTTCCCCCCCTCCAAATTACAATAATTGCGTAGAAGAGTGATGTTACATTAGTGCTAAAAACAGTGTCATCTGTAACTGTATTAGCCCTGGCCAATGAACTGTAAAGACCATACTGAGAGTTTGTTTAGATTTTTGCAAACAGCCATGTTTGTAATGCTTTTAATTATAATATATCCTTGCATAATTAGGACCTGTCACACGAAAAATACAGGGAAATTCAATGATTCAATGGTGAAGCCCCCTCCCCGAAAGGGTAAAATGAAGGTACATGGCTAGGGCTAGTTATATTCCATACACATGGAAATTTGCTTGGATTGCTTAATTAGAGCAATAAGATGGTGAACACCTGGTTGGGTGGTCAGGCTCTGATTAATCTCTAGGATCTGAAAGGATCAAAATAGGGAAGAGTATGAAATGAGGTTTATTGACATTTGGCCCAGATAAGCACTTTTTTTCACTGAAAAGTAAAGCATCAGTCCTAACCCTCTATTATATGCAGTGGGGTGAAATGTTGACAATCCTTGTCTCTGTTCAGACAGCTATTTGCGACCATTGCCCTGCCACAAGAATATGACACACAAAATTTGAAGGGTTGTCTTCACAGCAGGGGAAGGAAAGGAGTCAAATAATCTCAATTGGCTTATTTTGGCTAAAAGCTGACATGGATCAAGGGGTAAAAAGAGAAAGGGAAGAAAAACCCCAGTTCACAGCTACAAGCAGCACATTGCAGTTTACAGAAACTGGATGATTGAAAGCATCCTTATTGTTCCCGACACTGTTGTGTACATTGAGTGAATACAATTTAAATCACTATCTTTTCCAATAAAGTCTAGAAAGGCAGACTGCGAAAGTGCAACTTTCTGTATGGAAAAAAAAACTCCCTTAACATGAAAAATTGCTTCTTTTTTCCTGAGATTTGCTCAATTTTGTTTGATTATATTTTTTAAATTTTGACAATCTATTGCTTATTTAAGGATTATGCACTTGAAAGATACCTGTTTGATTTGATAGGAACAACGAGATATGAAAGTCGGGAAACTGGGGAAGCAGAACACAATTACATTATCATTGTTTTCCTGCTACGTTTGTTACTATCATGTTTTCCTGTAAAATAATAATAAATGTTTTATATATCTGTGTATATTAATTTTAACTTTTCAGCTTTAATAAAATGTGGCTACCAAAAGCTTCAAAGATTACCTTCATATGTAGCTATTTGAAATAAATAGAGTATATCACTCAAGTGACTCATCATGATTAAAAAAACACCAGGTAGCATTTCTGGAAAAAGACAACCCAATTTAATCTGAGGTGTAGTGAAATAAATATATTATAATTTGGACAGGTCCCTGGTATGGAGCATTCTCAGCAGCCTAACTGCCTCCTTGATATGCCTTCCTTTGCATCTGCCCATTTTCAAGTTTCCGCATGAAACACATGGAGGTCAAGAGAGCAACAGAACATGTAGCAAGTTATAGCCACAAAACCTAGGGAATAAGTTCAAACACCTGATAGCTTGTGAGTGAAACCTGAAGGAAATTCGGATTATATACTATGATCGTGATGGGAAATGTATGGCACGTGTGCCACAGGTGGCACATGGAGCTATTTGTTAGGGTACGCAAGGTGTTGCCCTGTCAGCTCCAACATGCATGCGTGTGCTGGCCAGCTGACTTCAGCCTTCATTTTTGGCCATTTTTGTCCTCTGGAGACTTCAGAAAAGCATCCTGAAGTCTCTGGAGGGCGAAAAACGGCCCTATGGGCAAATCAGAAGTTTGGAAAGTGACTTCTGGTTTGCCCATAGGGCTGTTTTTCGCCCTCTGGAGCCTTCACATAGTATTATGGGTGTGAGGATGACCATGCATGACCCCCACTGTGCTCCCCTCACTTTTGGCACGTGATGGGAAAAAGGTTAGCCATCACTGTACTACGACCTATGAAAACTACAAGTAGTTTTTGACTTACAACCATTCATTTCATGACTGTTCAAAGTTACGCAAGCACTGAATAAAGTGACTTATGACCATAGCAACATTCTCAATCAGCTTTGTGTGCTTGCCAACCACCATGTATTTACGATGGTTGCAGCACCCGAAGTCCTAGGAATGTCATTTGCAACTTTCCTAGGAAAGTTTTTGACAAGCAAAGTCAATTGGGAAAGCCTGATTGACTTATTGACCAGATGATTCAGTTAACAACTGTAGTGATTCACTTAATAACAATGGCAAAAGGTCATAAAATGGAGTTTGACTCATGTAATAACTGTCTTGCTTAGCAACTGAAATTTTGGGCTCAATTGTGGTCATATGTTGAGCACTACCTGTAGTTGGCCATGATTACTTACTCTTCCTCAGCCCAAACTAGCTCACATAGCTTTTGTGGTGGAGAAAAATTGGAGGTGAGAGTCATTATGTACTACCTAGAGTTGCAGCATGAAAAGCAAGATATAAATCTATTAAATAGCAATAAGTCAAATGTATTGCTTTATCAATTAAAATATGTCAGGGCTAATCATAAATAATTATATAATCCCTTATTTCTAGATCTGGGATGTCAAACTTGCGTCATCATGGCAGCATCACATGACGTATCGGGACTTTCTTTTCTTCACTAAACTGGGTGTGGGTGTGGGCATGGGCGTGGCCACCCTGTGATGCATCTGGCCCAAGGGCTGCAAGTTTGACAGCCCTGCTCTAGACAGATAGACAGATGTTTTAGTATAGGTATCCTGTAATTTTTATTTATGTGAGTCTTTATTGATTAGCCCTTGTGCCATATCAAAGTGCAAAGTTCCAGAAATTATTACTAAAATTTGATAAAAGCAATTTAATATGAAATTGGAATAAAATATGATTTTAAATGAAATTGGAATAAAATATGATTTTAAATGAAATTGGAATAAAAAATGAAATCAGAATAGAATACAATAATTTGAGACATAGATAAAACATGATAAAATTATATTTCGGTGTCGTCCCTGCAATCTACCCCAAAATGTTTTAGGATAGGTATCCTGTATATTTTTATTATTTTGATATGATCTTAAGGCCAATGAATTAATTTTCGTTCTCTCTCTCTCGCTTTCTCTCTCTCTCTCCCTCTCCCTCTCCCTCCCTCTCTCTCTTTCTCAACAGATATCACACTATGTAAAGAACGTAGAATTTCTTATTTTATATATGTAGTTGTAGGTTTGGCTAACACTGTCATATAAGTGCAGAACAGATAATGGTAAAATAATTTTATGAGTGGATCTCCATGTGCTTTAGATGGATAGTAACTAAGAGAACCATCCCCACCAAATTATGGATTGTGGAATTAAAAATTATTTCAACAATGAGGATCCTTGGCTATGCAAATAACTTTTCATATAGCTGTGTCGGAATGTATTGGATCATGAGTACATACTTGATCATTTCAAGGCTGCATATTAAAAAGAACTGATACCTTCAAATGAATCCTAATACTTTTTTTACACTACTGTGCAAGTTTTTTACTTCACAGTTATTAATTTTATGGCAAGAATCAAAAGCAGAGGAACCAAACGGTAGAACTAGTGAAAAGCCAGTTTTGGCATGACTATATTGCACATATGAAAAGTCTTAGAATTCTATGCCATTAAGATCTACTATGCATAATACATGCAATATCGGGACACGGTGGCTCAGTGGTTAAGACGCTGAGCTTGTCGATCAGAAAGGTCACAGTTCAACAGTTCGAATCCCTAGCACCATGTAACGGAGTTAACTCCTGTTACTTGTCCCAGCTTCTGCCAACCTAGCAATTCGAAAGCATGTAAAAATGCAAGTAGAAAAAATAGGAACTACCTCGGTCGGAAGGTAACAGTGTTCCGTGTGCCTTCGGCATTTAGTTATGTCCGACACATGACCACGGAGATGTCTTTGGACAGTGCTGGCTCTTCAGCTTTGAAACAGAGATGAGCACCGTCCCCTAGAGTCGGGAATGACTAGCACATACGTGCAAGGCAGAGGTGGGTTCCTACCAGTTCGCACCTATTCGGTAGAACCAGTTCGTCAAATCTACCGAACCGGTTAGAAGAGGTTCCACCAGTGGACCCAGAAAGCAGGCCACACCTACAGAAGAGGTTCCAAAATTTTTTGAAACCCACCACTGGTCCTTGGATATGATTATTCTACACTATCATGCTCATATTTATAAAACTCAGTGCCTCTGTGAAAGGTAAGGATGACTACTGCATTTGTGGTGCAATCAGAACATTACGTGTGTTGAAGTTGTTTTAACGCAAACCAAAGATGCCTTTTAAAAAACAACTTTACATCATATTCTTATGCATGCCAGTGCTGTGTGTGAAGTAATTTAAGGTGGTTCTGACAAGTGTCGTCGGCATCTTCATATCCGGTCACATGGGCGGCAAGCCAATGCCATCCGGTCATATGGGTGGCAAGCCACTCCCACAAAGGATGCCACACCCACAGAGTAGGTTCGAACAATTTTTGAAACCCACCACTGGTGCAAGGGGAACCTTTACCTTTACTCATAATACCTCTTGAAGATCCATAGCACATTTAAAAACCCTAACCAGTGTAAAATAATGTAATAATTTACAATACCTCATAGGCTAGTAAACCTAATCTTTATAATGTGACATCTGGAATGTGTTTGTCATATTATCTGCTCTGTGCAGCCTTGGTTCATAAGAGAACAAGGAACATCACTTAACTTGCAAAAAAAAAAAAGAATACATTGTGCATCATTTTTGCTCTTCGGAACCCACTACTTTAAGGATACTCTTGGTGGGGATTTTTTTTTTTGCCCCAGCTATATTTGACAAGTTTGCTTTCAGCAGATATGACAGGCACTGGTGGGGGTCACTGGCCCAATTCCACATTTCCACATTTGGCTTGCTCTGGGTTCACTGGCCTGAACTAATATCTCCAAAGGAGGTTGTATTACTGAACATTGTGAGGTGTTTTTTTAAAAAACACATTAAACATGCATTGGTGGTTCCCCTCTGCTTATCTGACAGCTGTAGAAAAATAAAGAAAATTCAGTTTGAACTTTTAACAAGCAGGGGCTTAATTTATATCCAGTACTTTTGTTCCCTGGTTTTCTTTTCCATTTACCAATTGCTAAGCTTAAGAGAGTTAATAATATGGAGAGATTTCTATTTTATGTGCCCACGTGCCTTCCTGCGCCCGTGTCCAAGGGACTGAGCCAAATCTAAAGAAAGGAAAAGAGTTTTCAAATGGAAATTTGATTAAACAATACAATCATCTGTCCCACAATCTGTTTTTATATCTATCTATAAAGAAAGTGTTTTTTTTTCCTTTCAGAGAGTTATATACACAAAGGGTGAGAGATCTCATGAATGCTAAGGGAAAGGGTTTGGTATTTTCTGCCTTTTTCCTTCTTGTTCTTTCTGTAAGTAAGTAAGACCAAACACTCCAATACAATCAGAAAACACAGATGTTGCTTGGAGCATACTTGTTGACTTTTTGAAATAATCGAGAACAATGACTTTTATTTTTCAGTGCAACAATAGGAGCTCAGGACAGACAAATTGAGCAAGGCAGGAAAGAGCTGAAACTTGAGGCTCCTCCTGTTTGCCTGTTTTGATGGTTTTTGTTTTTCAGGGTGATGGGGGGGGGGGAAAGGCATTTTAGAAGAAAGCTGCAATTATAAATGGAAAATCTTTTTTGCCCCCTTCATTCTATATTTCACTGGATCCTATTGCTTTTAAACTCTTAAAATGGAGTTGCAATTGAGAAACAGAAAAGTGCTCTAATAAAACTAGTGGGTTAGATAAAATTCAGAGCAAGATTGCATATTTAGGTTCCACTGATTTCAACAAGAAAGTTACAACCTAGTCCTGGGAATGCCAGCTCAGAAATAAAACTCTTCATGCTCATTTGGCACTTCCAAACCAGAGGTGGGTTCCTACCAGTTCGCACCTATTCGGTAGAACCGGTTTGTCAAAACTACCGAACTGGTTAGAAGAGGTTCTACTAGTGGACCCGGAAAGCAGGCCACACCTACAGAAGAGGTTCCCAAATTTTTTGAAACCCACCACTGTTCAAAACATATCCTGATTTAAACATTCTTAATGAATGTTTTTTTATTTTTCTTTACGTACATTGAGAGCACCAAAGACAAATTCCTTGTGTGTCCAACCACACTTGGACAATAAAGAATTCTATTCTATTCTATTCTATTCTATTCTATTCTATTCTATTCTATTCTATTCTACTCTACTCTACTCTATGTTGCTCTGCTCTACTCTACTCTACTCTACTCTACTCTACTCTACTCTACTCTATTCTATTCTTATTCCGCATTAAAAGTGATCAGGGCTATTTTATCTATATGCAGACACCATAAAGCAGAATTTACAAGGCTGTGGAGTTCACAGAGATGAGTAATCAATACTTACTCTTGGCTAAGTGTTAATCATGTAGAACTATAAACCAAGCTGTGCATACAAATTATTGCATTTTCCTGACCCCTCGGTTTCAAGCCTAAAGACATCACTGCATCACTGGTAAACAAACAAAAAAACAGTAATAAAGTGCTAGCATGTTGGTATCCTTGTAACATTCCAAATTTTTGCTAGTAGCTTATTAAGATCGTTTTAGGAAACTCTGACATTATAATGTTTTAGTGGAACCCCAAGAGCTTGGATGAGCCAACCATCCCTTCCAACAATAAAACAGAATCTTTTTTGACATGAAAGAAAGCAAATTATTGCTGCTTCTGCAGTGAATCAATCACTGACAGCAAACACTGAAACTTATCACAATAGTAAGGACTCAATGATTATATTATGGTCAGTGGGGGCTCGCTTTAGCCCATAGTTATGACTGGGCCTCTCCTTTGGAAGAGTCATTATCCTGTTAGTGTACTAAAACACTGAGGATATTGCAAGAAACCAAAAAACAAATTATCTGAAAATCCCAATCTGAAAAATTTGTAGATGTGCATTTCAAAAATAAAAGAGAGAGAAGGAAGGAAAGAAGGAAGAAGGAAAGGAAGGAAGGTGTAGAATTTGCCCACATGCTTGAAAGAAATATTGTGATGTTTCAGTATCTTCAAACATATGGAAAACATGTGCCATGAATCTTGGGATAACACTTCCGGATGTATGTTGGCATATGTTTTCTATTTCATGTGCTGGTTCTTTTATGAAGCAGAGATGCTCACAAATCAGGGCTGGTTAATGTGACATTGAGAAGTAGAAAGTTGTGCTTTTCTATAGGCTACAGCACTAATGGTATGGATTATCTCCAAAGAGGTCAAAAGCAGCAGTGAACAAGAAGTAGCTTGCTCAGAAAAGGGTCCATTGAAGACATATTACTCAAGGTCTTGAAACATCTGCAGCTGGCACAGTAACAAATGATCACTGAATCTCTAATCAGAGCTGTTCCTTTCCTTCCTGCCTGCCTGTCTTCCTTCCGAAAAATATTTAATTTTAGTTCATATTAGCACCGTTAATGTGTACAGTTTGTTGCAGCTGGACAAAAATATTTGCTCAAGTTAATGTTTCTCTTGCAGAGATACACTTTATTAAAATACATACATTTATTTATATTTAAATAAATTTAAATATTTATTTATTTAAATATTTATTTATTTATTTATATTTAAATAAATTTAAATGTGAATTTAATTTGTGCTTGTCATTATTTTTCAATATGGTTGGGGGATATAATTTGATTTCTTATTTTTAGTTGTCAATTTTAGAGGCTGAAAGTTGTAAATTATGTATCTTATTCTGGGTGGATCACTAGTTTTAAAATAAATAATCTAAAAATTAAATAAACCTGCACTCTGAAAGAAATGGAATATAACTTCATCCTTCCTTGCACAGTATTCTTATGGTGATCAAGAGAATGGGAATTGTAGTCCAACACACTCAGAGGTACTGAGCTGGAAATGCTATTAAACAGTTCGCTTGGTTTTCTACATAGCTACTCTCGTATGTCTGAACTGTGTATGATGCTATTTGGGATTTAGGGAGGGGTTACACAAAAGCCAGAATATATGAATTGATTGGCCTCTTTTTTCCCCTTCAGTCTGCAACCATATGTGGCTGCTTACCAAATGCACAGTTTAACATGCAACAGCTTTTTTCCAGCTTTTAGTTTCTTTTTACTTTTTCTGTAGTCAAAGATTATTCATTCCCAGCCACCTGTTTGGCCCTGTAGTCTTCTCCTCCTCCATCTTTGCAACACAAAAGAGTTCCAGAGCCATGAGAGAATAACAAAAGGTAATCAATCCACTCAACTGCCTTAATGACTCTCTGGGTACCATTAATGTGAAGCTCTTAACTTCCCTGTGGGTGATTGTCACACTGATCTCATTGCATTCATGGCTGCCCATTACTTTATTATCATTTATTCATTAGGCTGGCATGATCTAACCCTTAACTTCTACAATAAGAATCAGGGAAGGGACAGATTGTCAGTTTGCTGCAACTTGAAATTGTCTGGTCTATTGAAATGCTAAAATTTACAATTTATACTATTATCTGAACAAGGACAAGATTCTATTCTGCCTTTCTTTCTCTCTTTCTCTATTATCTATCTATCTATCTATCTATCTATCTATCTATCTATCTATCTATCTATCTATCTATCTACCTACCTACCTACCTACCTACCTACCTACCTACCTACCTACCTACCTCTATCATTATTTCATTTCTTCCTTCCTTTCTTCCTTTTTTCCTTCCTTCCTTCCATTCATCCATTCATTAACAGACAGCATTTTCTGTTAGTCCATTTGCCCTACCCCAAAATTGTTGCTTCTAAAGTTTTTGTTTGTTGCTAGCAAAAAAATTGTTTTCCTCAAGACTGCTGATATTTTCTTCTTACACAAATGACTTTTATCTACATAAGCACCAGCACACAGAAGATTTGAATATTTATAAGTAGGACTGAGCAGTAAAGTATAGGAATGGGACCCTCAGGTTTCCAAACAAAACTTTTAACCCTCATTGTTATTTTATATTCTGCTAGATTTTCTTTTTCTTTTGGAAGAAACCTTCAAATTCTATCCCAGAGAATACCACTTTGTGTCCTAAGAACTAGAGATATTTGAGTATATGGCATCCTAAGAAGAACAACCACACACAAACAGATTTTCACTGAAAGAAGAACATTTGATTCCCCATTGCTTTTTAAAGCAAAACTGTTAGCTGGAATAAGAATCTGGTACTTTCTGTGTCTTTATCTCTCTTCAAATTTACTTCTACAAAAAACTAAATACAGGTCTTCTTTCACTTTCTTCCAGTTCCACCTCAACTGTGCTTTACTGTCCACTGTCCTACCAAGATGATTTATTTATCAACACTTTACCTCTTGTAGAAACAAACAAGAAGATGAAGGATGGGGTCAACTATCCTATAATTAACCAATCAGCACAGACCATTTAATAGACCCAACTTTTATTCCTGGTAGAAATAACCAAAATGGGGAGATATGAGGACCAAGCAGCTTCCAGTTATCTGATCACAGTGGAGTTCGGTAATGAAACAACTTTTGATAAAAATGGCAGCTACTTGGTACATTGATGAAAATTTGGTTCACCAGTGTGGTCTTCCCAGAGATGGCCTTGAGTGTCTGTGCAACGATGGCACTTGCCATGCCAATATCAAGATTAAAAAACATTATTTTCTATTACGCCTTAGCTTTTTTGTACTGTGGACATAGTTTGAATCTTGAGAGTGTGATATGGGCACACTCATAAAATGGCTGCCATAATGAAAGAGATAAAATTACTCAAGGCAGTCTCAAACTACCAATTTACCAGGGGACAGTCAACATACTTTGGAAGTTTTCCAGCCAGGTGGAAAGAGTTGCAAAGAAAGCACTGGACTGCAATTGTAAATGATGTTTATTTTTTAAGAATATTGAAAGGCATCAAAGGGGATGCTGATAATCTTATTTTCTGAAGTGCCGAAAAAGAGGTGTTCTATTGCAAATTTTAAGAAAGTTTTCAGCAGCAAGAAAGTTTCATAGGAAAATATGTAGCTAGGCTAAGAATCTCTAGATTCATTCTGGCTGCTCATTTAATGATCATAGTTAATAAACACCATTCATTTGTCCCTCCCATATAAAATTATCATTCTACGCACTTAGCAATAAATGTAGCAGAAGCAACTTATTAGCATGAGACTTTTTTCTTAATGTAGCAAATGTTGTTTTAATAAATTACCAGGAAATGGGAGCAAACATCCCTGATGGTATACATTTTTTTCTTCTTCTGGCAAAGTAAATGGGAAATCATATGATAATGTAAAGTTAACAGATGGGAAAATTTGGGGACAGTTAAAGGACTAACAAAGAAAACAAAAAAGAAATGACAGAAGCAAAACAGACAAACTCTGGCAAGGAGCAGATTTCAGAAGACATTTGCCAAATACACACTTTTGTTTTTCAGGGTGAGACATATGTAACTTGATTTTCTTTCAGTTTTGGATGAGAATGTGAACACATGCTGGGCATTAATAAATCTTATTGCAGTCACAATAGGCAAATACCAAACTTGATGTACATTTGCTCAGTTGATTGAAATTCTTTTTGATGCTTGAAAATAAATGTTAGCTGGGCGATTAGGGATTCATGACTAGGGAACTGTTCCAAAGCACATAAACCAAAGTTCATACCAACAGATGAAGGCTTCCCTGCACTCCTTTCTTCTGTAGTCATCAAAGGTTGAAGAACGTCTGAGAACTTTGAAGGACGAGGGGCATTTCTGTGTGTTTAAATGGGAACTGCTAAGGAAGACAGATTGCCAGAACTTGCAGTGCATATGTGAATGGAGGAACAATTTGGTATGAAAGCCAGGAGAATTGCCATGTTTGATCAGTTCATCAAATCTATTTTCCAGTAGCAGCTACTAGGTGGCTTTGGATCCTTATAAGCAGAAGGGGAATGATATCTGTTTTTCTTCTCCTTCCTAGGTCCCAGCAATGGTGTACTAATGTGTGAAAGCTTAGTATAAGCTTATAAGCAGAAGGGGAATGATATCTGTTTTTCTTCTCCTTCCTAGGGCCCAGCAATGGTGTACTAATGTGTGAAAGCTTAGTATGACTTTGTTCATAATATGGTGTCTAATTTATTACCACCAGCACATTAACAATTCTGCATATTGATATCAAAGATTATATTCCACTGATTCACTCAATATGATTTGCTGCTGGATTGCATGGATTGCATGGATCTAACAATGTTGTTAGAATGTTGTCCGATTAAAGATTTGAGCACTCTTGCAAGGATGAGAATGTGACAGCATTTCATAAACTAATATTCTTGCAGAGGCTCACTATCTTGCTTCCTAAACAGATATATGGCTTACTGGTTAGATTAAAGGGTTGGAAACTCTTTCTCAAACGTTTAGATATCTCTTTAGATGAACAGAGCCTCCTATTTGGTGGTTGGAGAAAATAGCATTCTCCCAGCAAGCAGAGATTGAGACAGAAAAAAAAGAAGAAGATTATGCAGTTTGAAATGTAAATGTGGCAAAAGTCAGCAATTCTTTGGGAGTAGAGTTAGTACAAATTGTTCCTTAGGAGTTGGTTGCTTATTTGTTTCCAAGATGGCTTGTGTATAATAGCAAATACAGCATATATTATATAGAAAACTGTCTCATTGTTTTTTTCCATCAAAACTCTATACTGTTAGCCTCCAGTTGTTAGCAGACACCTTATATTTTTGAGCTAAATGATGTATCATTGAATGATGAAGGGGTTGCCCAATCTCTTCTTAAAAAATCTCCAGGGTCAGAGCACCCACAACTTCTGGAGGCAAGTCATTCCACTGATTAATAGTTCTAACTGTCAGGAAATTTCTTCTTAGTTCTAGGTTGGTTATCTCTTTGATTAATTTCCATCCAATGCAGTGGTGGGATTCAAATAATTTAACAACCGGTTCTCTGTCCTAATGACCAGGTGGGTAGGCAGGGCTTAGTGGTCATGTGACCGTGTGGGCATGGCCAACTCAACATTACTCAGGTCGATGGGCACTTTGCCTTAGCTGTTACAATGTAATAAGGGTTAACCAGAGAGGCAGTTTCTGTAAGCAAGGCAATAAAGATTAAGCTAGAAACAACACCAGAATGTTTCCTTCCTGCCTTCCTTACAGGATTAGCCCTGTAAAGCAGAAAAAAAACCAAAAGAAGATTTCTTCCAACAACTGGTTCTCTGAACCTCTTAGAAAGCTAAGAATCGGTTCTCCCGAATAGGTGCGAACTGGCTGAATCCCATCACTGATCCAATGCTTCTTGTCCTACCTTCAGTCTGATCTTGATGTACTTTGATATTGACTCTAGCTTTACTTCATTGTATTACAACCTGAGAACCACAAAAATCGGATGGAAGTATATGGATAAATCAGTAAACAAATGGATACTTAAAAGTGAAAGGCAAGCAGTATGACCCTACATGATTCTGTGTCATGCTATTTGCCCTCCATTACATCTGCTTGGTTCACCAGGATGGGAAGGCAGGGTATGTTGCAGGGCACATCCATTAGGGATTTACATTTGTTGGGACCACAAAAAAAGGCTTTCTTGGTGGTGGCCTCTTCTTTATGGAACAACATTCCTCCACTGGTATGACTGGCCCCCACCTTGTGGCTTTTCTGAAAGGCTTTGAAGATGTGGGTTTGTGCACCATGAATGATGAGGGAGCTGCTCAAGAGGTTGATTTGATTGTATTGCTGCTGCCATGGGTAGTAGTGGTAGGATTTTATAGGTTTTTTTTTATTTTGTGGATTTTTTAATGTTGTAAATCACTCAGAATCACCTGTGTGTAAGTTGGTTGACCATATAAATTTGTGCAATAAATAAAAGAAGTGAAAAATAATCTATGAATTTTTTACACTCCCCATTAAGAGGTGAGAAGCTGAGCTTGTTGATCAGAAAAGTTGGCAGTTCAGCAGTTCGAATCCCTAGTGCCGTGTAAGGGAGTGAGCTCCCGTTACTTGTCCCAGCTTCTGCCAGCGTAGCAGTTCGAAAGCATGTAAAAAATGCAAGTAGAAAAATAAGGACCACCTTTGGTATGAAGGTAACAGCATTCCGTGCACCTTCAGCATTTAGTCATGCCGGCCACATGACCACAGATACGTCTGCAGACAGCGCTGGCTCTTTGGCTTTGAAATGGAGATGAGCACTGTCCCCTAGAGTCAGCAACAACTAGTGAGGGTAATCTTAACCTTTACCTTATTAGGAGGAAACATGGAAAACCAAACTAATTAGGTCCAAGATGAATATAAGTTTTCACAGTACAAAGCCATGAAAATTATAATGATAGATTGAAGCACTTGAGTGCCCTTTACAGTGTGATTTAGTGAGCGTGGCATTTTCTTGAAGTTCAGGCCTTGCCAAACTGTTGTTCTCTTGTTCTTGTATACACAATCACATAGCTATAGCTAAATCAAGTAATAAGGTCAAATACAAATAACCCCGTGCAAGTTTCAGAGCCTTCCTATTGTACAGTCACATTTCTCTTAGCTCTGCAGCAAGATAATTTGCTAATTTTGGGCCCTGCGTTTAATGCCACAGAATGAAAACAATGATACTATGGAAAATATAAAAGGCATCTTGAGAATTGAGTTTATGTTTAAATTTAGACTTCTCAGGATGTAGTGATGAAGAATAAGGATTGAAATACTTCTGAAGAATACTGTGCTAAAACTGAAGGGCTCTGAGCCATGGATTAAAAATAAAACAAAAATGAAAACCCACTGCATTCAGGCTTCCATGTTCCTTCAGGGTCTGGATGTGTGCTATTAGTACTTCTGGAGACTTTGTGCATTTTGAATGGGAATTTATTATCTGTGGGAAAGTTACAAGCCCATTGCCTCGCTCAGTGATGGTGAACCTTTCTGGCACTGAACCGGAATGTGCGTCAGTGGTGGGTTGCAGGTAGTACGTCCCAGTAGGGGCATATTGGAGCCTGCCCGGAGCACTGGATACCGTTCTGGTACAGTGCTCTGGAGGGCTCACACGCCTGCCTGAGCTCCTTATCTGTCTTTTAAGGCTTACGCGCATGCACATGGTGTGTACAGCACCTGCACTCCACTCCGCGGAGCAGATGGAGCATCGTGGAGGTGCTAAGATGCATGCGTGTACTGCGTGCATCCATGTGGCACTGCCAGGCCCGTTCCAACTGTACCATTTGGAACGGGATCCGGAACCTACCACTGATTTGCGATTATGCACTTGTGCTGAGGCACAGGAAAACCAAAGACCAGCTGGCCTTTGCATGCATGCCTGCTTTTTGACTGTTTTGGGCTGTTTTTCTGGCCATTTTCTGGTTGTTTTGGGGGGCAAAATCAGCCTGAAAATGGCCCCAAAACAATCTATTTTGGGGATGGTTTGGGGGCCTTTTTAATGCTGTTTTCCAGCACTCCAGCGCTCATGAAGACCAGCTGGAAACCCGAAGAGCGGCTGGCAATGGCTTGCGTGCCTACAGGGAGGGCTCCGTATGCCATAGTTTCGCCACCACGGGCCTAGCTGAAACCACTTTTGCACCAAATGAAAATAGCAGAAAGTGTTAATTAAGTAAAAAGGCCCATACGTCTAGATGAGAGGTGAATGGAAGAGTGACAGTTGAGCAGGCAAAGCTTGGAGACAATGAAATCTTTCCTACCATTATTAAAAATTATAAAGTAGCTAGAAAATGTCCAAGGTTTAAAACATTCTAGTATGCAGGTGAACAAACTAGAGTACTTTGCCAGCCCTATTCCTCATCTGAGGCTGCTTTGTTTTGCCAACCCTATCCTTATTTTGCCTCTTATTTCCATTCACCATAAAATCTTGCATCATGCATTTCCTGAGGTAGAAAAAAACGTCAGGGCTATGGTGATGTCTGCCTACCATGCTTGGCCTCCTGCTCTCTCAGATTAGGAGGTGTGAGGAGCTAAGGTCAGATCAGAACAGCATGTATTGGCCATTTCAGGCTAACGTGGGTGGGATCCCTCCTGTGCGGTGCTCTGCTAGCTTTGTGTACTCTGTCTAAAGAGCTGAACAGCACTGTGTGAAATGTGAAGAAAGCTACTTCTGCTGTTTGAAACAGCATAACTGGGAAATAGTGTAATGATGAACTGGTGTTAATAGGCAAATTGTGCAAATATTGTACCAAGCGGAATATCATAACAGGCTTAAGAAGCTAACACTGAAACAACATAGCCAAGGTCCTCCCTCATTGCCGCCAGAATAAAACCCAAAGGAATCTGGAAGTTGGTATTGCCTATCTAAACAGAGGGAAAGAAACCTCAGGGAGAGCCTCACCTAATTATACCTACTTTTTGTCATTATATAACTCCAACCATCCAGCGTCTTGGGTTTTTTTTTTTTTTTGTAGCTAGGAAATGATGTAGCTTTTTGCTGTCTCACATGTCTCGGCTTGTGTCCAAATTAGAACATTCTCCACAAATCAGTGAAAAACATTCAGGATGAACCCTAATATCTTCTATTTGTGGATTTTAAAATATTTGCTGTCCTCACAGCTCCTTCTGATCTTTGCACAGCTAGATCAGAGGGTTCAGTCCTTCAGTTTCAAAATGCATTTCTTTTGATAATTCATTTTTTAAATTAGCTCTTTAACCTGATGGAAATATTTAAAGCTGTTGGAGGACCTGGGAAGAACTTCTTGATCAGTTTCACTCTGTGAAACAAATTAATTCAGAAGTTTGTTCCAATCTAAAAATATCTGAGTTTATTTTAGAAAGATGTATAATGTGCACAGACATCCTCAAAATGTATATGTATAATATATTCTTTCTAGAGATGCATGTCTACCTTTTTAAAAATATCTACTTCTAAAATATTTTACCCTCAGATGTACATTTTTATATGTAGTTATTCTTTTTAGTTCTTCAAACTCTTTTGGAGTGTTCATCACTTTTCAAAATGCTCCTGGAAGTGGAAGATGTCTTTCTGAGAGATGCAGTCATCAAGATCTTCTCCACACCTTGGGCTAGGATTGTCCTTAAGGTGCATGTTAGTGGAAAGTAGCAGTGAGTCACTTATCACTATAGCATATCTTCTAGCTATGATGAGTAAAAGGTCTATGTGGAGCTACTATAATGTGTGAATGCTGTAGACAAGGGTTAGGCAATCTGGAATTTTAATAATATATTTGGATCAGTGGTGGGTTTCAAAATGTTTTAGAACCTCTTCTGTAGGTGTGGCCTGCTTTGTGGGAGTGACTTGCTGGCCATGTGACTGCGTGGGAGTGGCTTGCTGGCCATGTGACTGCGTGGGAGTGGCTTGTCAGCCATGTGACCAAGTGGGAGTGGCTTGGCAGTCATGTGACTGGGTGGGTGTGGCCAACTTGTAAAATGTGGTGAAACTCACTTAACAACGCTCTTGCTTAGGAACCAAAATGTTGGCTCAGAAACTTTGGCATTTGAAGCACGCAAGTCTTAAAGCTCTCAAGTTACAAGACCCTTGCACCCCTAACCCTTTAGAAAAAACCCCCCAGGGGTGTTCAAACTTGACAGCTTTAAGACTTGTGGACTTCAACTCCCAGAATTCCTCCTTTCGCTCTTCATCTTGATGATGTGCGGACTGGCGCAGGGAGGGAGCTGGAACCGGTTCTAAACGGCACCGTAGATTTGTGGAACCTCTTCTGTACAAGAGGTTAGAACTGGCAGGAACCCTATCCCTGATTTGGATGCACTGACAAAATGTCTGTTGCCTATTCATAAAACACATTATGTCATGATAGTCGCTTACTTATCAGATAGTGAACTAGCTCTTCCCAATTCCTCTTCCCTGCAACTCAGTGGCATCTTTGTAGTGCTCAAAGGAAAATGTAATCCTTGAGAATGGGTGTTGTTTTCTAAAATACTAGTTGTCCAATTAACTAATTAATTAATTGCAATGTTTTTTTCTAAAAAGTCAGATGATTTAAGGAATTTAATATGTATCAAGGGAGCAGCTTGATAGCATATTTGATGCCTACAGATACCTTATTAGCTCTCCTGCTGAGTTTATAAATATCAATAGACAGGTGTGGCACTGCATGGATAGAATAAAGTGCATGTTGAATTCGGGTAAGGTTGTAATTCTTGAATCTTGGAATTAAGTAGAGCTTCCCACTTAATGCAGCCTTGTGAGAAAGTTGGTGTTTAGACAATTTGAAGTTTTAAATGGTTGATCATTTTCCATATTTTTTCCATAAAATGCAGTATTGGGGCAAACTTTGGAAAGGTCTAGATGGCTGTAATTGTTTTATTTTTATTGACTGTATCTTTGGATGCACATTTGTTGAAATACTTGAATGTCTTTACCACTTCAGTAAGCCATTCTGGTCTGAAACTAGATTTACAGTGCTGTGTATCATGTCTAATCTGAGGCATATCTCAGTAGTAGAAAAGGGGAATATTGCCAGATAAGTGTTTCTAGGATTACAGTTTGTGGTTTTATATACAGATATCAGAAAGTAAGTCTCTTTGCTGATTTTATTTACTTAGCTTTATTTAAATTTAGAGTGATGCCCAGCAAGAGACTAACACAATCATACTCCAGGAAATGATGCTTGTATATTACAGGACTCAGAGTAACACCAAAGTAGTACAAATAATAAAAAACAGAGCTTCCTACTGTACAAAACATTGACATCAACAGAATTGGTTCCAGACTACAAAGATTTCACAGGGTCTAAAACATGGGTAATTTACAATCTGCTGAACTAAGGAGACCCACAGAAGACTGGTGCTGAGGAGTTCCACTCTGACAAAATGTGAGAAGTCCTGCTAGATTATTTCCAGTTTTGAGAATGTTGTGCTTTGCAGTCTTTCATTATTTACTGCACAGGCACTTTCTCATGGGGATGGACTTTGTTTACATTCTTCTCTTCCAGGGTGGGCTCTTCAGACAAAACAACTATCAGTCAGCAAAAGGGAAAAAGCCCATAGCCTGTCCTTGACATGCCCAGTTGGGGCAGGGGAGGAGTGCAGCTGGGGAATGAAACCATTTCCTCTGACTTTGTTCTGCAATGAGCTGCTAAAAATGAGCCACCAATAGCGGCCAAGCTAGGATAGAACTGCACTCTGTGAAAACACAGCATCCTGCCATCTTTAAGAAAATATGACTATGACTTCCTGCAGAGTGAATTAAAAAGGACGTGACCTCTGGCTGTTCATCCTATGGGTAGGAGTAATGCCAAAAATACCCTTGGAGCTTGGTTTAAAAATAAAAGGTAAAGCTAAAGATGTAATTAATTTCTAAAAGAATCATAGATACACACACTCATTCACTCATGCAAATACACACACACACACACACACCTATCATGTTCACTTTAAGGATAAGCAATATTATGAGGAGCATAGAATATGAATAGTTACTAATGAGCCAAATAAATTGAAGACATAAGATAAGAATTCAAATTAAATCATCTCAGACAGATGGACATCCAAATCTCTGTTTAGATTCACCCACTAAAAGGCACCCCACTGCTTACTGGTTCTACACTCAAGCTGCCTCTTCTATTATGGAATTTCATTTTGACATCTGCCGTTCTGTGATTTAAATTCATTATTTTGTAGTCTTGTACTCTGGAATGATAGAAAACAAGTCTTGACCTTCTTCTGTGTGATATCTTTTCAGGCACTCTTTCTCAAGGCTAAATTTTTCCAATCACTTCAAATTTTTCCTTTGGGATTTAATTTTTAATGCTGTAAGTATCATTACTGATAATTTCCGAACGTATTTCAATTTGTGTAGCTCCTTTTTAAAACATGCTTGGAACTGGGTAAAATGAATGGAGTCTGACCAATGTAGATATAAATGGTACTATTTCTTCCGGAATTTGGAAATTAATCTTTTAATGTAGATTATAACTGTGTTTGGTTTTTTCCTCCACGTTATACTGTTGACTCATACTCAATATGCAATCAGCTAGTATTCCAAGATATTTTCCACAAACACTATTACTAAGCTATACTACACCTGTGCATTTGATTTCCATTTCTAAACAAACAACTTTCATTCTGTTATTTTTAGTTCACTTCCTTAGCTAGAAAAAGGTTGTTTTGAATGTTATTTCCAGTCATTAGAACACCAAACAATTCATGTATTTGACATTAGTTATTCTATTCAATTTTTGTCACCTGCAGATTTGATAAGCAATTTTTTACCTCTTAAATCATTCATAAAAATATTGGAGAATACAAGATCACTCACACAACTTCACTTAATACTTCATATTTAAGAGGAATCATTGATGAACATGATTTTTGAGCTTCTAATTGTCAAGAATTCCAGCAATATTCTATCTTGTTGTCATTCAGCTTTGTTGAAATAATAATAGTTTATTAACTATATACATTGTCCAGCTTTTATGATTGGGTGGTTTGTCTTAAAACTAAGACAAGTTACTTCTACATCATCCTCACAATCTACTAAAGAAATACTCATCCTCCAAGTGAGACCAGTTGAACCTGTCAGGATGTGATGCTTAATTTTGATGCTTGCACAATCATTGTTTGATTATCCGATATAGAATCTTTCTGGATCTTGATGTCAAACTAACTGTTGAAATTTCATGGATTCTCCGTCTCCAATTTTTGAAAATATGGGTAGAGACATTTATCTTCTTCCAATAGTGGGCACCTTACACATTCTGTTGCAGGATTTCTCAAAAGCAATGTAATAAATTTCACCTAGACCTTCAGCAAATTTCTTTAGCATTTTAGATTCCAATTCATCTAGATCTGGATATTCAAAATAATACGCTATGTTACTAGGGGTGGGTTCCGGCAGTTGCTACTGCCGGTTTGCCCATGGCTGTGCCACACATGCCCATGCTTAGTCCAATAGAAATTGCTCTGTGCATGTGCAGAAGCAAAAACCAAGATGGCGTCACCTATAGCTCTGCCCAGAGAACCGGTTCATGAATTAAATTCATGTTTTAATTTTGCCCTTGTTTTTCCCAATTTCCTGATGAAATACTATTTTTGTTGGAAACCCTGAAACAAGAGAGGGTGAGTACTTAGGTTTTCCTTTGTTAACTGCTAGAATTTTGTTTTTTCATTGAGCAGCTGATATACTGATCATTTTCTAAGGGGTTCTTGGTGGTCTCTCTGAGCTTGCTTGTTTTCTTGCAGATGTTTTCTAGATGCAATATTGTTTTGGCATAGGTTTTATGGATATTCTGTTTTATTCAGCAGTCTTATTACATTATTTATCAAAATACAATACATTGATTTAAATCATGCTCTATTTCTATTTGATAGTTTGTATGAAGTAGTTCATGAGAGTTGGAGTCCATATTTCAACTTTACCTAGAATAGTAAAGCAAAACTTTTAGTAGCTTCAGTTTATTGAACTTACAGAGATCCAGCTTCTTTTGATGCTATTTATTTAATAGCTTTATTTAATTTGACATGTTTAATGTTTTACAGTTTATATAGCATTTTATATTTTTCTGTGTTGTTTCTTCCCTGGGAGTTAATTGACTTCTGTAGAAGCTGTGGAAAATAAACAGAGCAACTAAACAAACAATCAAAGACTTAAAAATCTTAAGATGGGAAAAATTACAGGTGATGACATTTGGCCTGCATTAAATGGGTGACCTTAAGTTTTAGCCAGTCATAAGGGGGGCATACAATTGAGTGAATAAAATGCTGCTTTCTTGACATGCAGGAATTAAATTTCTGCAGTAACTGATTGTGATTAACAGAGGTTCGCTAATCTTTGAGAACTTTATGGAAATAGAAGCATAATGCTTCTTCCATGGACCTATACTAACTCTCATGTACTGGATTTTTGTTTTGTTCTACAGTGGGTGAGATGCATTTAATTTATTGTAGGAAACTCTTAAATATGCAGGATCTTTTAAGGGCCTGTTACAATAGATGTGAAGCACTTATTTAATCTCATTGAAGGGAGACGAGATTTACTAGCTGAGCCAGACATGATTTTTGTTCAGGAGTCATCCTGGAGTATATCGAAGCTTAAAGAGCTTTTTAGAGAAACTGAGGCGAAACAAAAGAAGTAAATTTTGAGAAAGACTTTGTCAAGAAGGTTTAGATGTTAAACAGAAAGAAAAAGCATGGTAACTTGATTAAAATAAATTTTAGGGTTTTGCCAAAGTGCTACCAATCCTGCAAGAGATGCTAATGAAGCATTTTAAATACAAGCTCTTATATAGAGAAAAGGGGCAGGGTTAGGAAATAAAAAAAAAGTACAAAACAGGAGAAAAATGGCAATGGATGCTTGTAAGATCCTTTTCTTCTGGCTCTGAACATGTTTTAGGTGTACTGTTCATTACGTCGTATGACCTAGATTGCTCCCTGATTAAGAACTGATGATTAGAAACAAACCTGTTGGCCATTGAGATGTTATATGGCGAGAAGAGAGAGAGAGAGAGAGAGAGAGAGAGAGAGAGGGAGGGAGGGAGGGAGGGAGGGAGGGAGGGGGAGAGAGAGAGAGAGAGAGAGAGAGAGAGAGAGAGAGAGAGAGAGAGAGAGAGAGAGAGAGAGAGAGAGAGAGAGAGAGAAGCTAGTTAGAGCCCTACAGTGACAGCAGAAGCACAGTTTGAATGAACTTAACCTGGGCATCATGCGGTATATAATATGTTTTTAAGCTCAGGGGCCTAGCACTTGAGCTCAAATGGAATCTTGTCTTTCAGGAACAATTAAAACAAAAGCAGGGAAAGGGGGATGGGGCTGCTGACCATCTGTGACCCATCAACTTGTCACTACACAGGCTGCTTCATTTTAGATTTAATTTATTCATTTTCTTCTGGATTGTGCCCCGGGTTGACCTTGTCAGTGTATAAGCTCTCCCCCCCACTCCCAAACTCTGATGTATTTTATATATACACACGCTCTATCTATCTATCTATCTATCTATCTATCTATCTATCTATCTATCTATCTATCTATCTAGCCATTTTTATGTTGCCTTGTTACGTTTGTGTTGCATTTGTTTATTATTTATGTATTTATTTATCAGTACAAATGCAATATATATATTTATATTTATTTATTTCCATGCCTGTAGTTTGTTTATATATATATATACTGAGTCATCATATAAACTACAGGCATGGAAATAGCTTTCCTGGTTACAAGATTATAGAACCTTGTATATTATCTCAGGTGAAGTTGTGAATGGAAAACAAAAGCTATTAATACAGCTGGAACTGGTTTCAGAACAGGTCATCCTGTTATTTCCCTCATTTTCAATTCTCCCCCTGCATGACAAAGTCAAGTCACAAGGGGGTTTTGTGAATAAAATCTTGGATGGTATACTTTGTTCTACCTGCCTCTATGGCTTTCTAAGACCTCCACCATTATGAGAATTGGGATTGAACCCATCTTTTTAATTTTTATGGGACGTCTGTTATTTATTTGTGTGTGTGTGTGTGTGTGTGTGTGTGTGTATGTATGTATGTATGTATGTATGTATGTAGTATGTATGTGTGCATTACATTCAAATGAGAGAATATGCTTCTTGCCTACAACCTTTCAAAACTCACAACCCCCAGGGATAATTTGGAAAGAGCGTCTCTCAGCTTTCTTGCTTAATGACCTCTCTACTTACTCAGTGTTGCTACTAGTTAAATAAAGCCTACTTAATTGTCTTATGGTTGTCACTTTGGCATCCACACACAACCTGCAAATTCATTACCACAGGACATAGTGACGGTTATTACACTAGTGAGCTATAAAAGAAGACTGGATAAGTTCATGGACAAAAGGTCTTTCAAGGGCCATCAATCTTGAGGGCTCCATGTTGTCTCTGGGTTGAGGTTAGCTTGGTTTCAAATACCAGTTTCAAGGAACAACGCTTACAAAAGGGCTTTGCTCTATTTCTTGCTTACAAGCACCTCAGAGACATCTGGTTGGCATTTATAAAAATCATGGTAGTCTAGCAAGTCTACTCTTATGTTCTTACACCTGTGGCAAATTAACATGATAGTGCATAGCTTTCTAAAGGGCAGATAAATTATGAGCTGAATCTGGATTGCCCCACAAATGGTTGGAATTTCCAGATCTAAAATTTTAATTTTAGCTTCCTTTCATCTAAAAACTGCATTCAGCTGCATTTCCCATAGTTGGCTTTCAAACTGGTTATGGCCTATAGCTGTTTTATTATGTCAGACATTATCCTTTAAAAAGGTTTATGATGGCACATGCTTGCTCTGTTTATACACGTTACAGAATGTATATGGTATGTGGCTATAATTAGCTTTTCCTTGCTATAGCAATATTTCTTTCTTGCGTTGAAGAAATGGCACATTGCAGGAGGTTAAAAACAAAGAAATGGAAACTAGATGGCAGTAAAGTCTCTCCTTGATCAGCCTGGTGATGACTCATGCTTTTGAAAGGAATTTCAAAGGCTATATAACTTTGCATAAATTTTGCATGAGGACTTATGCACTTAAAAAAAAAGTCAGAGGACCAAAAGTTCATGTTGATTTATTTACTTAGACAAAACCTTACAAAGAGTTCTCCTTCGACACACTGCAAGAAGGAGTAATAGGATCGGAAATGCAAATCCCAAGGGAATGAAGAAATATAGCTAGAATAATTTAAACAAAATCTCTGAATGCTTAAAACAGTAAGGATTTATTTTCAGCACCCAAGAGGAAGGGAATGGCCCTTCCAGATGAGAATAGGAATATAGAGTTTGAGGGGTTGCATACCTCTGGGTTGACTGTACTATATTTGTTTTATGAAATCCTGGGTCATCAAGTGGCCATTTTGAGAGGAGTAATTGTTACTTGGAACATTTCCATTTGTGCTTCTGTACATTTGAGAAAAATCTAGGAAGCCTTCTCAAGCAGTCACTAACAGGTCAATATGATCACATTTTTCTCACCAATTCCAAAGAGGGAGGGTATTACAAGAGGATAGAATGAAAGTCATTCTATTGCAATCACTTTTAGATGGCTTATCTTCAATTATTAAATAGGCAGTCCAACAGTTTATTAAACTTCTTTCTTTTGTTTGGAAGACTGTTTAATAGGTATATAGTGGACAAATACTCCATTGTCTATTTAATATGATCTGATTATAGGTCAGATGTCCATCCTGGACATACTACAGTTACATACTACAGAATTAGAACAGATGTTGTATTATGAAAGGCTTCCAAAGTGGGAATTAACCCAGAATTTTCTTATTTAGAGTAAACCATACAGAATGTTTTTTTTTAAAGAAAGTATTTTATGTTTGAACACAATGGATACCCTCTGAAGGCATTTGCGTAATATAGAATAATACTATTCCTTGGTGCTGTCTCAGCTTCCTAGCACTCATGATGTTACCTAGTTTGGATAATGAAATGTCTGCAAGAAAAGAAGCAAGCTTATAGAGCACCAAGGACCTCTTGTTTCAACCCTCAGCTACAAATATTCTCCTTTATTGGAACTGTGTAGAGTATCAGCAGCAGCAGCTACATTATGATATACCCATACCATATGGAATTTATCAAGATCCATATGTGGCATCCTCCCATATTATAGATGACATGTTCTATCATAATTTCCTGCTACATTGGGCCAACAAGGCAGTTGCAGTGCAAATGAATAGAGCAATACCACCTACCAGTTTGAGGAGGAAAGTAAAATATGTTGAGACTACAATTACAAGGTTATTATCTTAATCCTTTGCACTTTAAAATTTACTACTTTCATAGCAGGCAATACTGCAATGTGAAAAAGTTAAAATAATTGAAATTGGTAAATGCATACCTCTCATTTCTGCAGAGATAGCCACACAAGTTCTTTAGCATCTAAAGTGCAAGGAAGGTTGGTTTTAGAAGGCTATGGAAGTGCTTATGTAAGAGGAATTCCTGGACTAGCCCATTGGCTACCAGTAATTTTTGCAGTAGCAAAGAACAGAGAATCATTAGGTTCATACTTGGTGGGAAATTTATAATGAAGTTTCCAGAAACATAAATTCAGACTTCAGCTTGACCATCCATGGGAGAATGGGGACCTAAGAGATGTTAAAGAGACCTCTTAGATATATAAATGCTCACTTGGAGATGGTATAATCTCTCATGCCTTTTGTATTTGTGTTGTGAATTACTCACAAATACAGGTGAAATCCGAAAAATTAGAATATCATGTAAAAATTCAGTGACTCCACTCCTTGTGAAAGTCATCAACACTTTTGAATTGCCTTTTCCTGACAATCCTCTCCAGGCTGTGGTCATCCCTGCTGCTTGTGCACCTTTTTCTTCCACACTTTTCCCTTCCACATAACTTTCTATTAATGTGCTTTGACACAGCACTTTGGGAACATCCAACTTCTTTTGCAATTACCTTTTGAGGCTTTCCATCCTTATGGAGGGTGTCAATGATGATTTTCTGCACAACTGTCAGGTCAGCAGTCTTTCCCATGATTGTGATTCCAACTGAACCAGACTGAGAGACCATTTAAAGGCTCAGGAACCCTTTGCAAGTGTTATAGCTTAATTAGCTGATTAGAGTGGAACACTTTGAGCCTAGAATATTGCATCTTTTCACAATATTCTAATTTTCTGAGATTGTGGATTTGGGGTTTTCATGAGCTGTAAGCGGTAATCATCACAATTATGACAAATCACAGCTTGAACTATCTTGCTTTGCATGTAATGAGTCTATCTCATATATTAGTTTCACCTTTTAAGTTGCATTACTGAAATAAATGAACTTTTGCACGATATTCTAATTTTCGAGTTTCACCTCTACATAAATGGAAAAATGGGTGTCATGATATCACAACACATTTAGACACTTTAATAAAATCTTCAGTTGCTGTGGACATCCATGAATGTGCAAAGATGCAAGTTGGACTTATGTAGCAAAGGAGTCACAGCTTTCAGCTAAATGGACAAATTCACCACTTGGATGAATTCATCACTTGCTTTCTGTCTTGACTAGTAGACAACGGCCAATACTTGATTTATGAAGCAATGTGCACATTTTATACAAACATGCTCAGTGCTTGAAAAATAGCAGAATAAGCAAATATGCACAATGTGGACAAATGTTTTCTTTTGTATAAAGCAGAAATGCATAGTATTTATCTTTGCCGCTTAATCAGAGAGAAATCCTATCCACACTTTTACAATCAAAGCATGGAGTAATAAATAGCTTACCAATACTTTATATCACCAAATGATGCCTTTAAACCCTTTGACATATGCTAGCTGTAATCAACCTATATTGCTTAATAGCAGGGGCAATTTCAAAATGGCCTGCAGTTTATGATGGTATCTAATCTCCTTCACATCCTGTGATTCTGGTTTCAGTTTCCTTTGAAATAATTGCGAGGTCCCCTTTGATATTATCATTTATGGTTCAAATTCCTTAGTCCCAACATTCTGCTTTCAGTTTTGCAGAATCTTGGCTCTGGACTTGAATGCAAAGCAACATCAGCAGCAGAGGGACAGTTTTTTTTAAAAAAAAACCACATAGATTTTTTTTAAACCCAATCCCAAGCATCAAGGCCTGTGAGCTGCATGATGGGATAAGCTCCCGTTACTTGCCCATCTAGCAATTCAAAAGCATACCAATACGCGTAGATAAATAAGTACCACTCCAATGGGAAGGTAACAGTATTCCATGCAACTCAGCATATAATCATGCTGACCACATGATCACAGAAGTGCTTTTGGACAATGGTGGCTCATTCAGTTAAGAAACGGAGATGAGCAATACTCTATGGAGTTCTCCCCGTTGAGAACCTCCTAAAGGATGCGGTGGTGAGACCCCTCCTGAAGAAACCTTCTCTGGATCCAGCCATTTTGACTAACTATCATCCAGTCTCCAATCTCCCCTTTGTTGGGAAGGTTGTTGAGAAAGTGGTGGCCTTTCAACTCCAACAGTCCTTGGATGAAACCGATTATCTGGATTCCTTTCAGTCCGGTTTCAGGCCTGGTTACAGCATGGAAACTGTTTTGGTCACGCTGATCGATGATCTTTGGCAAGCCAGGGATAGGGGTCGTTCCTCTATCCTTGTGCTTCTGGACCTCTCAGCGGCCTTCGATACCATCGACCATGGTATCCTTCTTCAACGGTTGCGGGAGTTGGAGTGGGAGGCACCGTCCTTCAGTGGTTCTCCTCCTACCTCTCGGACAGGTCGAAGTTGGTGTTGGTCGGAGGGCAGAGATCGACCCCTAGGCCCCTCAATTACGGGGTGCCGCAGGGTTCGGTCCTGTTCCCCCTCCTATTTAACATCTACATGAAGCTGCTGGGTGAGATCATACGCCGGCACGGGATTAAATATCATCAATATGCGGACGATACACAATTATATCTGTCTGCCCTGTGCCAACTCAGTGAAGTGGTAGAAGTGATGTGCCAGTGCCTGGAGGCTGTCAGGGTCTGTATGGGAACGAACAAGCTTGCGCTCAATCCCAACAAGACCGAGTGGCTATTGATGCTCCCTCCCAAAAATGGTCCAGCTCTCCATCTCTCAGCCTGGGGGGTGAAATTATACGCCCCTCAGAGAGGGTTCGCAATTTGGGAGTCCTCCTGGATCCACAGCTGACTCTAGAACACCATCTGTCGGCTGTGACCAGAGGGGCCTTTTCCCAGGTTCACCTGGTGCACCAATTGCGACCCTATCTGGACCGGGAGGCCCTTCGGATAGTCACTCATCCCCTCGTCACCTCAAGACTGAACTACTGTAATGCGCTCTACATGGGGCTGCCCTTGAAGAGTGTTTGAAGACTTCAGCTTGTCCAGAATGCAGCCGCGTGAGCGATTGTGGGTGCACCTCGGTACACCCACTTTACACCTATCCTCCGCGAGCTGCACTGGCTGCCCATAGGTCTCTGGACATGTTTCAAGGTGCTAGTCGTTACTTTTAAAGCCCTACATGGTTTCGGACCTGGTTACTTGAGAGACCGCCTCCTGCCAGTCACCTTCCAAAGACCTATTAGATCCCACAGACTAGGCCTCCTCCGAATTCCATCTGCCGGCCAATGTCGGCTGGCGACTCCCCAGGGGAGGGCCTTCTCTGTGGCTGCTCCGGCCCTCTGGAACAATTTCCCCGTTGAGATCTGGACCCTTACCACCCTTCCGGCCTTTCGCAAAGCAACTAAGACCTGGCTGTCCGGCAGGCCTGGGGCTGTTGAACTATAAAGCCCCCTTCGAGGTTATGACTGTTGTTGTATTTTAAATTTCTGTTTTCTATTTTTATTTTTGTACCCCCTCTTCTTCTGATTGTTAGCCGCCCTGAGTCTTCCGGAATAGGGCGGCATACAAGTCAAATAAAACCTAAACCTAAACAACTGGATAAGGAAACATTTACTTTTATTCTTACCTTTATGATTAAGTGGACAAAAAAATAATTATTATGTTGGAGCAATGGAAAAATACTAATGTGGACTAATGAATTAAAACTCTCATTGAGTAAATATTTGAAAGTCTCACAACTGAAGAATAGATTGTGAAATTAATAGAGTTGACAAAGGTGGCTAAATTGACTACTTTGATGAAAGTTAAAACTTTAATTTTGTTTTTACTTGGAGACCATTTTTGGACATCTTGCTTGAGAAAAATAAAAATGAAAAATTGGTTTTAGGATTTGATGATTAGATTTGCTATGACTAGAGAAATGTGTGCTTTTATTGTCATAACTAGATATGTATTTTGCATATTTTTAAAGTTTATGTTTCAGCTTAGAGTAAGTTGTCATTTTGTTATATGGTTTAGTGTTTTTTGGATTGTTTAGTTTGATAGCTGTTTATATCATATTTGACTTTTAATTTAGAGTAAGAGGTCATTTTATTATATATTTGTATCTGTACTGAAGAACGTTGGAAGTCATTTTTTGTATCCCTTTCTCCTTTTCTTCTTATCACTTTTTAAACGTCTCATTTGATTCCTTTCTTATTTTTTAATCTTTTCTTTTTTGTTATTTTGTATTTTATCTTTCTTTAAAACATAATAACATTGTTAAAAAAAAAGAAAGTGTGGATCCATTTGTCAGGACCTTGCTTTCTTTATAAAACTTATAAAAGTTTCTGGGTTGCAGGAATTGGGTATGGCCAATCTAGAGGGAAAAAAAGGACCAGGGGTGACATGATAGCAGTATTCCAGTATTTGAGGGGCTGTCAAAGAGAGGAATTGGAATTGGAATTGGAATTAGTTTATTTGTATGCCGCCTTTCTCCCTGAGGGGACTCAGGGTGGCTCACAATTCAGGGGGGAAGGGGTAACAAACAAGTTATAGACATAAGACAATACATTATTAAAAGAAAGCACAACAGTCATACCATTCGGGTGGGGTTAGGGTCTTTAGCCCCAGGCCTGCTGGGACAGCAAGATTTTAAGGGCGGTGCGGAAGGTCTGAAAGGTGGTGAGGGTACGAATCTCCACGGGGAGTTCGTTCCAGAGGGTCGGAGCAGCCACCGAGAAGGCTCTCCTCTGGGTAGTTGCCAGCCGACATTGGCTGGCTGATGGAATTCGGAGGAGGCCTAATCTATGCGATCTTATCGGTCTAGTGGAGGTAATTGGCAGTAGGCGGTCTCTCAAGTGAGGAGGGGGACAACGTATTTTCCAAAGCACCAGAAGGCAAGAAAAGAAACAATGGATGGAAATTAATCAAGGAGAGAAGAAACTTGGAATTAAGGAAAAATTTCCTAAGAGTGAGGACAATTAATCAGTGAAACAGCTTGTCTTCAGAAGTTACAGGTGATTCAGCACTGGAGATTTTAAAGAAAAGACCTATCTGAAATGAACCCCTTGACAGGGGTTGGACTAGAAGACCTCCAAGATCTCTTCCAGCTCTAGTCTGATTGATAGAAGGAAAAGTCATGTTTATTCCTTTTTTTTCATATTAAGCTCCCCAAGTAACTTAGAAATATTAATTTTGAGTACACAATTTTTAAAATTTAATGTGATTGACTGAAAGTTAACCTTATCAAAAAGCTGCACGAGATGCTCATACAAACTCACATTCACTCATTATTTAGTATATATTTATTTTTATTATTCAGTGTCTATGGAGATTCTCAGTCATCCAGGTCATATTGTCCTAAAGATGCTTTTTCAAGAGACAACTGGACTTTGTTTTTCTTTGAATATGTTTTGCTTCTCATCCAAGAAGCTTTTTCAGCTCTGACTGAATGGAATGATTTAGTGGAAACAGACATTCTCCTCCATTTGTGGAAAGAGACCTATCTGCAGAAATGGGCTGTTCTGGAGATTCCAACATCTTTAGACATTGACAACATCAAGTTCTATCATCATTGGCTTCAGACGGATGATGATAATGGTGATGATATTGATGATGATATCCATTTATTTGTCTCTGACTCTTGGCAATTCTGTAGGCCAGTTCCATCCACATCTTCTGATCTTGCACTACTTTGAGTTTTTACATGCTCTGTCTGATACCGGTTTGATGGTGTGTATCATATCTTTGGCAGCATAGTTTGCTTTTACCTCAAACCTTCAGTTGGGATAGCAAGCAAAATGACTTCTCTCAAGATAAACCTCAAGGTGGTTTAGGTGAGATGATAAATCTACTAGACGACAATCTTATTCTCATGATATACTCTTTAAAAGGAATTGCAGGAAAAATTTACAATGCAGGAAAATGAAGAGAATTGTTTGAAAGAAAACATCATTCACATTCCAGTCAAATCTCTGCTACAATGGATTTTTCTTAAATTCTGCTCTATTCTACTTATGTTCTATTTATTTTAAAATAAAGTTAAGCATATAGTTAATTTTTTCATATTAAACTAGACTCATAAACCATGCCAACTAAATAATACTCGCAAATCAGCAACTGTATCATATTCATGAATATATATTGATTTGGGAGTATAATTTAGTTGGCATGAATATACATATATAATCTCTAATAGTATAATCTTTAATGAGTACACATATAATCTCTTCTTAGAAGTAGAATCTACATTATGTGAACTTGCCTACATATTATTGCTTTCTTGCTCAATGCATTTCCAGCAGACCTTTGATTCATAGATGCATTTACAGGCTTTGTGAGACCTTTGTATGGCTTGGTATTTAATATCATAGGCTGAAAGCCTGAAACCTCTTATTTTCTCCTGTTGCGCTGAAATCCGAGGCCATACTTTTTAAGCAGGAAGCTTTTCTTAAATGACAGGAGGAAAATCACAGTTGTAGAGCCAGATTGCTTTATTTTATTATTTGCTCTTCCTAGATAGCTGGGTTTTGCTTTTCAAACCACCACCACTAGAAAAGATGTAGGATGGACACAGAAAGAAGCAGAAACAGACGTATACATTTTATACAAACCTTCTGTCTGGGTGAGTGGCTAAGTCCTAAAGAAGCAACCTGGACCGCATAAGCAGGAGGATAGAATATCAGCAAAAGAAAGAGATATTATTACTCAATGGGGTATTGGCTGGGCCCCATCTGGAGTGATTTGGTGCAATCCCAATGGAAAACCTGCTAAAAGAACTTTGAAGTCCTTTGGGACAGGTGCTCAGGGTACAATTGCAATGGCCCTTCTGAAAACCTTATCCTCTGAAAAGACTGTACAGAAAGAAGCATACGTTCAGGGATAAAGGTAAATGGAGATGAATTGATAGATCTGTGGTTAGTTTGCAGTAGAACCCCAAAAGTTGTATGTAAAAAAAGTAAGTCTACCATAACTGGCATTGTTCTTATACCTCAAGTTTAGTGAATCTCATCCAGGGGTGGGTTTCAACCGGTCCGTGGTGGTCCGCACGGACCGGTTGGTTGGTAAACCCGGAAGTAAGTAACTTCTGGGAACGCCAAAGGGCCCACCCGCCCGCCCACACTCCTTACCAGTCTTTAAAGGCTTCTGCGCTTCCACGCAGGCACATGGCACATACAGCGCCTGCATGATTCTTTGTGAGCAGCTGGAGCATCGCGCAGGTGCTAAGACGCATGCGTGAACTGCGCACGTGCATGAGGACACTGCCGGTCCCGTTCCAACCGTACTGGTTGGAACGGGATGAGCAACCCACCACTGATCTCATCTATAAAATAGGAAGCCTAATTTCTGAGCAGATCATTTTTTGGGGAAGAGGAGAAAGCTATTCTTTATTTCCAAAATAGGAGAAAAAGTTACAATATGTATATGTTATCCATCCTGGTTTTTGTGAAAAGAAAAGTAGACAAACTTTGACAAATACTCTAAGCCAAAAATAAATGAACCATTATATGAATTTTATTGATGTATATTGATGTATATCTGAAAATATTTCATTAATCAAGTTAACTCTTTAACTCATTAACTCATTAGTTAACTCTTCTCAAGCAAGTTGAAGACAATCAAATTGTCACAGTAAATATGTAACAGTATTTTTTTTCAAAGTTAGAATCATATTTCTGTTGTTTAAGTGAAGTCATTGAAGTTGTTAATAACATTATTAAGTGAAACTGGCTTCCCTATTGACTTTGCTCATCAGAAGGTCACAAAAGCTGATCACATGACTGTAGGATTCTGCAATTGTCATAAATATGAATCAGTGGCAGAGCATGAGAATTTTGATCATGTGACCAAGGGGATGCTGCAAATGTCGTAAGTGTGAAAAATGGTCATGTCACTTTTTTCTGTACCTTGTAACTTTGAACAGTCACTAAAGAACTGTTGTAAGTTGACAACTACCTGTTTCATGAACATCCTTCATTAGATGCAT
Source organism: Thamnophis sirtalis (assembly GCF_051295495.1). NCBI lineage: Eukaryota > Metazoa > Chordata > Lepidosauria > Squamata > Natricidae > Thamnophis > Thamnophis sirtalis. The sequence continues at coordinate 95,377,064 of NW_028261381.1, forward strand.
CCCTTGAGAATCTCAGATGTAGCCAAAGCCTGAAAATGTGGTGCCAGACTCTTTCTTATTTTTGACCACTATAGACTAACACATCTCTCTTCCTAAAATATGTATATGAGATCCAGAAACCTGCCCCAAATTCACTAGGATAATAAACAGCTATGCATGTCTTGTTAAGTAATCAGAGCACATTCTTGTAAATAAGAAATAATGAAATGTAGTTTGGGCTTACATAATTTATATTATCATAACAGGATGTAGTGGCTCAGTGGCTAAGACACTGAGCTTGTCAATCAGAAAGATCAGCAGTTCAGCGGTTCGAATCCCTAGCACCGCGTAATGGAGTGAACTCCCGTTACTTGTCCCAGCTTCTGCCAATCTAGCAGTTCGAAAGCACATAAAAATGAAAGTAGAAAAATCGGAGCCACCTTTGGTGCGAAGGTAACAGCCTTCTGTGTGCCTTTGGCATTTCGTCATGCCGGCCACATGATCACAGAGATGTTTTCGGACAGTGCTGGCTCTTCGGCTTTGAAATGGAGATGAGCACTGCCCCCTAGAGTTGGGATGACTAGTACATATGTGCAAGGGGAATCTTTACTTTTACCTTTAATATAGAATACTACCTTTAATGTGTATGCTCTTATGCCATTAACTTAATAAATCACCTTAACACTGGGAAAGTTTAGAGCCTATGTTTTAACATAGACCAAGATATACGTATGTGATAGAAACCTTCACATGTTGCTCCCTATCCTGTGATAATGGCATTTCCATCCTCCTTGCTCAAAGCCAGGCAAAAAAATTGAAAAAGAAATTGTCTGATGATTGCCTCCAAGTTAAACTTCCAATGGCTCAATTAGGTTCCTCTCTTGTGGAAGTCATTAATTTAATTCCCAGTGTTGATACTATTTGGCAGGTTTGTACTTTATTCAGTACTGAAGCAAGAATACACAGCATGCCATATATCGGAAGTGCATGAAGTACATGGATGACTGTATAATCACTTTGGATTTAGGGGGGATAGTTGGAGAGGGTTTCAGGACCAAATATACGGTGTTCAAAGACTTCCTTCCTTGTTATCCCATTATTCCTTTGCTAATAATGGCCTTGCTCTCAAGGGAGAAAGCTTCTTGTCTGATGCAATCATTGAGTATGTTTGTATCTACAATAATGATAAGGTAAATTCCTGCCTATGCTGTGCATCCTGTAAAAATAAAAATTCAAATAGTTATAGAGAATTTTCCCCTTTTAAATGAATAAAAAAGACACTGCATTGAAGGGTGTGTATAAAGAGATTGTTATTCATGTCAATCATAGTCAGAGAACATATAATCTGTTCAAAAGAAAAAGTCTAGCTGTTGTTCAATTCCAGTGTTTTAGGGTGGTGGCTCATTTTGTCATTGAGTACTTCTTCAAAAATGCCCTGTTTAAAAGTAGACATTTATGTTTCTGTAATAGAATAGAACAGAACAGAATAGAATTCTTTATTGGCCAAGTGTGGTTGGACACACAAGGAATTTGTCTTTGGTGCATATGCTTTCAATGTACATAAAGAAAAATAAAATAGAATATATTAATCAAGAATCATAAGATACAACACTTAGTGATAGTCATAGGTTACTAATAAGCAATCAAATCATAGTAGGAAACAAATAAAACAATGTAAATTGTAAAAAATACAAGCAACATGGTTATAGTCATAAGTGGGAAGAGATAGGTACTAGGAAGGATGAGAAGAAGAATAGTTAATACAGTCTTAGTAAATAATTTGACAGCGTTGTGGGAATTAATTGTTTAGCACAGTGATGGCGTTTGGGAAAAACTTGTCCTCGTGTCTTGTTGTAAGTGCCTTTTGTTTTAGTAACTCAAAGGATACTATAATCTTTGTCTTAACAGTGCCTGAACCAGATAGGAGTCACAACCAGTTAAACTGATTCTGCTTTATTGTAATGCTACATTGACAGAATCTTGCAACTCTGAAAGTACTTTTCAAATATCCCACTGTCTCCTTTACAGCCTAGCAAACTAGGCTCTTTGGAGCCTCTTTCCTCTTCTACTATCCTGCTGTGAGCTATACTATCTCTTAACTGACCCATCCCTTGGCAGTATCTCCATACGCAGTCTCCCAAGGTCTTTCCCACATCCCATTATTCTACTACAAGTGTGCATAGCAGGACACAATGTATAATAAAGGCAATTAAGCAATGCCTTAAGGACATTGATATTCAAATAGATTTGAAGTTCTCTCTCTCCAAACCCCTTCACAAAAGAGCCAGTTGGGTCTAGTGGTTAAAGCACCAGATTAGAAAGCAGAAGACCATGAATTCAAGTCCTACCTTAGTCATGAAAGCAATTAGGTGACCTTGGCCCAGTCACTCTCTCTTAGCCCATCTCACCTCACAGGATTATTGTTGAGGGGAAAATAGGAGGAAGATGTATTGGATATGTTTTGAGTTATTTGTAAAAATAGTCAGGGTGAGATATAAACAAACAAACAAAAAATAAAAAAATAAAATGGTATTAGTAAATCCTTGATGCCTTTATAGACCTATCAGAAATCTAAACCAAATTACTTCTCCCCAATTAAGGAGGGCCTGAACCTAAGAACAATTTAATGTGCTTCCATCACTACTTTTAGAATGAAGTTACAAGGGCATCTCATTTCAATCTAGACTTGTGGGTAAAGTGCCTTAAAATCACACATTATTTTTGATACTATGGTTCCAAGACACATTCTAGGGTAAATCCTTTGAGTTCATATCTGTTGTAATCACAGTGAGAACCACTATAAAAAAATTAAAGCAGAAGAAATAAACATCAAGACAAGTCTGAAAGCAGAAGATTGGATAAGAAGTGAACTATATAAAACCCTTTCTTTGAACTCTTTATTATCTTCTACAGCAGCAATTCATTGCTCAGCAAAAGGAAACTGAGCCAAGCAAGTTATTCATGGAAATCTTCTTAAGTGGAATAGCTATCACAATGAAGTAGTCTATGATCATATCAGACCAATATTTACTATCTTAAAGGATAATTTACATCCGGTGCTCTGTCTCTTCTTATCTTATCCAATATCTTCCTTGTTAATTTAATTAACTTCGTTATGAGCTCCTGAGCATATTCTAAAAATGCAATATCCCAATTTATAAGGAATTATATATCGATAAGGGAAAAGGAGCATAATAATAAGCAAGTGTTGTAGCTGTGGTTGCTAAACTTAATAATAGCTAGAGGCCCTTATGTATCTGGCTTGTCTAGTTATTCTGTTAGTAGACAACTCAAACTCTAACATTACTATAAGTTGGAAAAATATATCAATTTGTTTAATTCATATTGTATTGTGATATAGTGATACATTATTTTCAAAAGTAAGATTTCATTTAATATATTCACAACTAAAGATAGATTTTATATCCAGAGTTATGGTGAGATAGTGGTTAGAATGCAGTATTGCAGGCTACTTCTGCTGATTGCTGGCTGCCAGAAGTTTGGCAGTTCGAATCTCACCAGCTCAAGGTTGACTCAGCCTTCCATCCTTCTGAGTTCAGTTAAATGAGGATGTACATTGTTGGCGGCAATACAAATCACTTAGAGAGGGCTTAAAGCATTGTGAAATGGTATATAAGTCTAAATGCTATTGCTATAAATGCTAGTATTTGACAGAATAAGAATAAAATCTCATTTATTATTTAAAATAAAACTTCAGGATTCTTCTTTAAAGAAAATATTATTAAAGAAAACCTTTGTAAACAGTATATCATTCAATAAAAATGCAATTTTTTCTGTGGATTTTCTTTATTCAGATGGTTCATTCTTGCTTGTTTCTGGCCAATTTTTATACTCTGAATATTTTTTTTCCTTCTCATTTAAGAATGCACGGAATCACCCTCAACAAATTTTACTTTTTCTATCAGTGAGAAAATGGAAAACTGCAGCCAGATCCATATAGCAAAATCATTTTTACATAGAAGTATATATATGAACAACTAATTTACAACATATCTCTGTTGCTTATCTTAATTGGACACATTTTCTGTTTATTCAGAATTAAGCACTGAACTTAACGGACATTGGAATCTACATGTAGAGAATTTAGAAATATTGGAGAAATTATTTGATTCACATTTCTAAGGGAGATATTTGATTTGTATTTTGAATATATAATTGGGCTGCAAATATACTCAACTTGCATGATTTAGTTAAGTTGGCAATGCAAAATGGGTATTTTAAAGAAGGTATGTATAAAAATTCATATTTTAAGAGAAATGTGTTCAATTTAAAAATGAACATCATGGAATGGCCTCGAGACTAAATATGGAAACCTAACACATACTACTGGTAGAAATGTATATAAACATGTCTTCCACAGTATAAATTGTATTGCCCACTTAGATGGCATAAAAGAATGAATTTCTGGTATTTCTATATATCACTATATCTCACAATGTCATCCCCAGAGTATCTTATGTTAGATGAAAAACAGGCTAGAAATCTTCTACCTTATTTTAAATGTGATTAGGCACCTGACCAAAATATTTTTGGTATCTGAAGGCTAGTGATTTGTGTTGCTTTCCCACAACAATGTTCTTAAGAACTAGATAACAATAATATTGCATTACTGTAGACTTTGTTCTTAGATTTCTGTCATTAAATGTATATATAATGTTGTAAAAATGATTTACTATAATCATTCTCAATATATTTGAACTGGCTGAACTTGCTTTCAGTAATGCCTCCATCATAGAGATAAGAAAACAACTCAAGGAAATTCAGGCAGGGGTGGCATTGTTGTAAAATTTTTCCAAAGGACATCCTTGGAAAACATTACATTTCAAGCCGATCAATTCTATTTCTATTAAGCTAAAAGATGTCCGGGATAAGTAATGGAACAAAAATGTTATCCAAGAGGATAGGAGTTCACTTTCCTTCTTCTGTAATTCTAATAAAAACCATATCTTTCAGTAAGAGTTTTGGATAGATATTGCTGGACAGGATTTTGAAATCCTCTCCTCTTCCTCTTCTATTGTTAACTTTTCTTTGCAATATGGTTCTGCAGACCCTTTTGTGTTGGCCACTGGAAGAGGAAACATTTTCTTGTACTCAGGAAGGTATTTATAGTCATAGTGTTGTCACTGTCAATGTAGTCAAAGACTATGAATTATTGTGTTCCATGTTGTGTTTTCTAATGGGAGCGTTTGGCTGGGAAAACTGGGTACTGAGAAAAACTCAAGGAAGACAATGTCTTTGAATTGTAGATTTGGAGACAGCTACTAAGACTACAAAGTGGCATCACTTTGGTAATAAGGTAAGATCACTCCATATTTCACTATACATTTTGCACTGTGGTATAAGGTCATGCTGACCACATGACTGCAGAAAAGTCTTTGGACAGCTATCTCAATGTCTTAAAAAAATACCACCTCATAGGGCTTTCAGTCCTCTCTAAGCGGTTTACAGAGTCAACATATTGCCCCCAACAACAATCCGGGTCCTCATTTTACCCACCTTGGAAGGATGGAAGGCTGAGTCAACCCTGAGCCGGTGAGATTTGAACAGCCGAACTGCAGAACTGCAGAACTGCAGTCAGCTGAAGTAGCCTGCAGTGCTGCATTTAACCACTGCGCCACCTCTCCTAAAGTCAGCTACAATTAGCGGAATAAAACCTGAGTGATTCCTTTTTCTTTTACTAAGAATACCATGGAAAAAGAGGCAATCAATCACTCTTGATAGAAATTGAGAATTCCTTTGCAGCAATTATCAGTAATCAAAAGTTCACACGTGTTCATATATGAGGGGAGGTGTTGATATATGATGGGAGTGTATGATAGACAAACGGAAAAAGAACTATACTTAGCAATATTGAAAGAAGAAGAAGAAGGGGAAGAATAGTGTTGATGGCTGGGATTAAGGCCATTCCTGAAATGCCATTGGAAGAAGTAAAGTTTATCATCAGAGATGGGTTGAGTTAGCAAGCATTTGTTATACAATAATCAAGAGTTAAGCTTGACTATCTCAAAGAAATGGGCTGATTATTGAGCGTATACCTATTACGAACAGCTCCCAGCTATGTTATGTTCTATTGGGGATTGAAATATTAAATACTACTTATCATAAATGCCTTCTGCATTGTATGATATAGCATACAAATTAATATAGACTCAAATCGATCAGATGAATTAATTTCATGCTCTATAGAATGCTTATCATTGTGTGCTAAATGATTCTCCTTTTTTCATGAAAAAGTGTGTCAGCCTCTGCTTTGCTGCTGCTTCGGCTGCCATGAAACGGGGAGGGAGGGCATGGTATTTGGGAGGGGTTACTTATTGTGCTGGAGGAAGATTCTGGAGTTCTGCTGCCTGTCGGACTACGCATGCGGAGGAGGTTCCCGCCAAGGCTAACGGCACTGACATTCCATCTGGGTGATGCCTTTCGAAGTTATCTCACACCTGACACTTAGGAGAGTTATGATTGGACTGTAACTGGGATGCCAAGGGGTAGGAAATGGGTTATTTTATATATCAATCGCTTTCGCGCCTAAATAATCAGTCTTCGCTTTGCTACGCCTTTAATCATTTATAATTAGTGAAAGTACACTTGATTTCTACCTATGGAGTCTCGTGGTCTTCTTTCCTAATTACTCAATGAAGAGGTGCTGACAAAGTGTTTCTGACAAAAACACTTTCTAGACAGAATGCATGGTGTGTTATTTTAAGAACTGTATTTTTTATTCTTAATTTTTAACTTTTTTATCTTGTCGCTGTAAGCCGCCCAGAGTCCCACGGAATTGGGCGGCATACAAATTTATTAAATTTCAATTTCAACCTCTCCACTTGAAGGCCATGGTGGATAGATTGGCTCTTATTGTATCACATCATAACCTCCTTCGAATAGTGATGTGAAACAGAATTGAGAATGCTTAGGGTATATATGGATGAAGAAGAGACATCATTTGCCAAAATAAGGCATCTAGGAAACAGTGTAAACCTTTTTTTTCTGTTCACTTAATGTAGGTCTGCCCATATTGAGACACATACATTTATTTAAGTAGGGTACAAAATGAATGCATATTGTAGACCTTTTCCTTGATATAATCCATGTTTTCTGAGCCATGACTAATATTGTAGGCAGCAAACAGTAACAGGAGGGTTTTAATGCACATAGGATCTAGAGAAAGGTTACAGGTGTGAGTATTGTGTGTAATCATTGCCAGAAATAATTATCACTGACAGCTCTAAAATTACATCTATTTACAATGCCTGAAATCTGAAGGTTTGGTATATATATATATATATATATATATATATATATATATATATATATATATATATATATATATATATATATATATATATATATATATATATATATATATATATATATATATATATATATATATATATATATATATAGTGTGTGTGTGTGTGTGTGTGTGTGTGTACACAAACAAAATGGAACATATTTTGGTGAAACATTGAAATCTTCGCCGTATGCTAAATAAATAAATAACTGAAATATCCATTATTCTTTTCATTGCTGCTGGGAATTAAAATGTATACCTTTGGGAAATGGAATAGAAGATATATAAGGCTTAGCAAATCTGAATACTACAAAAGAACAAACAGTGTTTAATTAACTACATAAACCACATATTTATGGACTTATATTTTCATTGATGGGTAAAAAATTGATGGGTAAAAAATAAATGATTTTGGTCACCATTATTGCTTTTCATTTACCTGAATGGACAAGGAATTTGTCTGTTAAAACAAAGATGTGCTGGAAGGGAATAATTAACTGAATACATACAATGTTTTATTTGCCTATGTGGATGAAATATTCTGAAGGTCCAGATGAGTAAATGTAATTCATTTTCATTCATTTATTCATTCACTTACCCCTCCCTCCCTTCCTTCTTCCCTTCCATCCATCCATCTATCCATCCATCCACCCACGCATTTAATATGTGACTCAACAGCTGAAAAACAATACAAATACCGTATGTTGTGCCAGAAGCAATTCAAGCACACAGAAATAAATCAAGATGGATTCATAGAAATTGTGTTCCAGAGAAATCTTCAGGGACTTTTGAAAGGCAGCTAGAACTGAGGCTATCTGGTGCTCAGGAGAAATGCTAGTCCGTAAAGTGGACATAGCAATGAAAAACTGATGTCTCCTTTCCAATCAGATGATACTGCTTAAACACTGATCCTGTCAGTCAGACATAAGTAATTGAAGATGGGCAGCCCTATAATCAGGCCCTGTATTATGAAGGACATTATATGTTATAATAAACATCTTCAATTGCACCCAATAGCTTACTGGCTATCAATGAAGCTCTCAAAATAATGGTTTTATATAGGGACCATGAATTGTTCCAGAGATGGTATTCAGCAGGTTCTGACCAGTTGGAGAACTGGTAGCAGAAATTTTGAGTAGTTTGGAGAACCGATAAATACCATCTCTGACTGGCCACATTCCCATCTATTCTCTGCCTCCCGAGTCCCAGCTGATGAGGAGGGAATGGGGATTTTGCAGTAACCTTCCCCTGGAGTGGGGTGGGAATGGAAATTTTTCAGTATCCTTCCCCTGCCAAGCCCACCAAAACAAGCCAACAAGCCATGCCATGCTCACCAAGCCACACCCACAGAACCAGTAGTAAAATTTTTTGAATCCCACCATTGCCTTAGACCCATAAGTATCCAGGCTGCTGCATTCTGGTCCAGTTTAAATTTCTGAATGATTTTCAAGAATAACCTGATGTACAGATGTTGTGGTAATCCATAGAAGTGACGAAGTTGTAAGTGATGTTGAGTCAGGGGCCCCAATCCAAAAATGTATGGAGTTGATACAAAAGATAAACTTTTGTACAGAGGTTCTTGAAACCATGACTCCCATCTTCTCTTGTTGTATCTCAAAGAAACCACCACTCTCACCACGTTTGTGTCTATTTGGGCACAAACCAAATTTAAAAATTTCCAGATCCAAGCCTCCCTCAAATCTACAGCTGCTCAGTCATGCTAGATTGAATTTGAACCTATTATCCCTGATTTAGACACTCACATTGTCCACTTGTTGAGATAGAACTTCAGCATTAAGACTTGACCTATGAAGGGTTAGATGTCATCAGCACACTGTTGATACCTAACTCCATGTCAAAAAGTTATTTCATGCAGTAGTCTCATACAAATGTTATCAAACCCTGAGACTTCAGATGACCAAAGACCAGAAATCTTTCCCACAATCAACACTGACTGGAATTGGCTCTTGAGAAAGTAGAAGAAGACTGAACTATTGTGCCACCCACTCTCACTTCTGTAAGGAAGGTGACCTGACAGAGTGACAAATGGAAAAATATGATTTAAGTTCAAAACAAGAAAAAGGTCTGCACTAAAACACTCATATAAATATCTTCCTAATTAATAAAAGTATAAAATATAATCGGAGGTTGGGTGGGGGACAGATTTTATCACTATTATGTAAACTTAATGAAGATTTCAAGCCATTTTCTGTAAGATTCAATTACTAAAGACAATATTAATTAATGTAATTTTAGCTTTCATGTGTAGTTGATCTTTTTGGTCTACATAATGGGGTTGACAGTATCAAATGCCAACAATAAATCAAGGAAAGATGGATAGCACTAGCACTAGACTTATATACTGCTTTACAGCCCTCTCTAAGCAGTTTACAGAGTCAGCCTATTGCCCCCAACAATCGTCATTTTATTGTCCTCAGAAGGATGATTTTATCCTTTCCAGTATATGCTAGATTTAGATTTCTCAGACACAAAGACTAATGAATTGGGAGGAGACAGACAGCTTTTCCAGGTATTTTAAATATGCTGAGCTAATAAAAGATTTCCAGACAAATTGCAAATCAGGTTGTAGGGAGTCTGGATACTATATTTGAAGAGGCTGGATATAGTAGTTTCTGACACACCAGCAGTGTCTCTACACAAGTTGCTTTATTCATTCTGGAACCCACAGTGAAGCGTGAAGATAATGGTGCTAGCTGAACTCCTGAATATAGTTATGATATGATTACATGAGTCTTTCAAGTATTTAACCTGAGACATTCTCCTGTCCCTATTAATTTTCTTCTTGGAACCAGAAAGAGTTTAATTGAAATTGCCTTTTGGGATTTTTGAAGACAAGGTTACACCCCAGTAAAGAATTGGGAGTGCAGTACATCCTAGGTTCAATTCCAGTATTTTAACTGAAACAAGTTTTGACATGGTTGTATTACTAAGCTGGAAAGAGAAAAAGAGATTCATTTATAAAAACATGCAGTGTATGAAGTATTCCTGATACTTAGAGATGAGGAAGTAATTTAGTTGTCTCCAAAGCAAAACAATATAGAAGACTTGACACATGAGCCCACAGAATGGAAGGCTTAGGGAGTTTTTACAAGAATGTTAAAACAATATTAAAATCTTCCACTTTTAGAATTGAGGAAACAGCTACAAATGAGAATACATATCATCTATGTCCTGAACATGGATTTACACCGCCCCCCTTGTACATATTTTCCGAGGCTGGCTTTAACTGGCTTTAACCTATGTAATACTTAATACTGATGTATTCTTCTACATATTGTTAGAATTAAGAACAGAGAGAGACAGCACTCTGTCAATAGAAAAGTGGAAAACTGTCTTCAATTGTCCATCTACCCAGACAATTGATTCAATTACTAAAGACAATATTAATTAATGTAATTTTAGCTTTAGGTCTTGTTTGTATAATTTTCCTTAGCAAGTACCCCAGCAAGTTCACTATTTCTACCGCATGGTTGCAGGATGGATAGGGTGATGTGATAATTGTAGGCCAATGTATTTCAAAACATGTCAAGTTGATGAAAGCTGATCTATCTAGGATGTGCCCCATCATAAGGCAATACTGGTGCAAAATTCAGAAATGGTTGGAAGAAATTATGGAGCAAAAAAATAGAATTGAAATCAGAAGCGTTCTTATTAGAAATATTAGATCCGAAAATGGACAAACAATTTCAATACATAATACTACACATACTGCAGCTAGGATTGCTTTCGCACAAAACTGGAAACAAATCAATATACCTGCAGACGAAACAATAATTAGAAAAGTACTCAAATGTGCAGAGATGGGCAAAATGACCATGGAACTAAAAGAAAAAGAAGAATCAGATTTCTATAAAATATGGAATAGAATTTATAAGTGGCTAGAAAACAGAAGCCAAAAAAGGAAATAAAAGTCTTTGTGGGTTTTTTTCTAAACCAGTATTGAATAAAAATTAACCAAAGTTACTAATGACTGTCAAACATAAAGTATTGACTATAATGTAAATAAAATGGTGATATGAACAATTGCCGTATTTTTCAGAGTATAAGACACACCGCAGTATAAGACGCACCAAGGTTTTGAAGAGGCAAATTTAAAAAAAGTTTTTGCACTCTGCAAACCTCCGAAAAACAGCCCGTTTTTCGTGAAAACAGACCCATTTTTTTTTCAAAAAAAGGGCATGGAAAGCCCTTAGGAGGCTTGTAGAGTGTTCCTGGGGAGGTGGGGGGGGGGGGAAATGAGCAAAAAATGTACCTTTTTTGTGAAAACAGACCCATTTTTTGTCAAAAAAGGACATTAGGAAGCTTATAGAGTGCTCCAGGGTTCTGGGGCGGGCAAATTTGAGCAAAAAATGGAGCATTTTTTTGCTCATTTCTGCCCTCCTCAGCCCCCAGGAGCTCTATGAAAGCCCCCTACAAGTTATGCATAGCCATTTTGGTGATGGGGCGGGTTTCAGGAGGCAAAAAAAATAATGAATTCAGTGTATAAGATGCACCCAGATTTTCAACCTCTTTTTTGAGGGAAAAAGGTGTGCCTTATACTCCAAAAAATACAGTAATATTATTACAAGTTAGTACTACTGTTATTATATTATTAGAGAAGGTAGAATCAACAGGAAGGCAATGTAGAATGGAGAACTATAAAGGCTAAATATGAATGCCGATACAGAAGGATGTATAATTACTTTATATTGTTATACATATTTTGTTTTTTTGTTTTTTGTTTTTTTGTGATTTTCTTTCTGTTTTGAAAGGTAAAAATGTTTAATAAAAACTATTTTTTTTAAAAAGAAAGCTGGTCTACCTAGACAGCAAATGTGAGCCAAGGTGTCAAACGCTATCTGGACATGAGAGAGAGAAACCTGGAAAATTTTGTTTCTGTTGCTGACCAGTTCTAGGGCAAATCTCCTGGAAAGTTTTACTCTTTCTTTTAATGTGGTCATAGAACATTCCCAAGCAACTCCAGACATTTGGTTTTCTAAGTCTTAAAAGTTTGTATTTATATTTGGTAGAAATGTATCTATACTTTTCAGAGAAAACAAAATAACAAAATAACAAAACTAAAAAAAAAATCAAAATACATAACTCAAAAAAATGTATATGGTGGATGTAACATCCAGTCTATCTAGGCATTCTTTCCCCTGCTGAGGAAGGATTTGTGAAGAGACTAATTAATATTTATCTTTAGTTTAAATTTTCCTTTCCAAAAGACTATCAGATGACAGAAACAAAGATGCAACATTTTGTTGTCCCATTCTGTTCTGCATGGTAAGGCAATATTTGACATCCTGATGATTTCAGGAGAGCTTTTTACTGCTCTCAATGAACTATTGTAATTTTTAAACCCATATTCTGTCCTTAAGGATAAATGCATATCAAAAGATAATGGTATCAGGAGAAAGGAGAAACACAGAGAGATTTACAGTTGTAAAAACAGTGTTCTGTTATGTCCTTTCCTTTTTTCAGATGAGATACATGAATCATTATGAAGTCCCAGGAAAAATAGAAGGTCTTGGAAGCATGATCCTTCACTTCTTAATATTTGGTTTTCATTAATGCTTTCAGTGTTGTCTCCTTGATCCACTCTAAGATTAGAAATGCATAATATTCTCTCCTCTTGCGCTTACGGATGCTCTTTATTGCAGTATTTCCTTTTAGTAACTTAGTCCACATGTTGGATATCCTCTGTTTTAAGCTGCTCTGTCTCAACTCACTTTGTGTTCCCAATTTCTCTAATTTTAGAGTTACATCTGTTAATGCTTGGCCCTATATACTATTTTTTTTCTTTCTGGTTTCCATTGAATCATGGAAATTACAGATGGAGAAATACCAATAAGTCACACTGATTCCATCTAGCCTTAAGACAATTTTCCCTTTCTTCCCTTGTTCCTTGCTCCTCTATTCCTTTACTCTTATATGTGAGCCTTGCCTGCATTTAATCACAAGCTTTTGTTCCTTTGCTTTTGCTACATTTTAATTTCCATTCTAAATCAACCAATTTTCAGTGATGACCATTGTATCCATCAGGTTGGGAAAGATATATGCTTAAAGTTAAGAAACAATTTCACGAACATTTTCAGATCTTTATTATGGTATTGTCCTGTCCTTTGTCTTTGGTAAATTTTGCTAGTTTTTATTTTTTATCCTTTCAGTCACTTTTGATCACTGTGAATATTGCTATTACCTGCTATTAGTTATATCACCTACTCTTTACATATAGAGAGCCAATTTGGTGTTGTGGTTAAGGCTAGAAATCGGGAAACTATGAATTCTAGTCCTACCTTAGGCACAGAACCAACTGGATAGCCAGTTGCTCTCTCGCTCTCACCCTTAGAAAGCAGGCAATGGCAAATCACTTCTGAAGAACCTTAGCAATAGCAATAGCAATAGCAGTTAGACTTATATACCGCTTCATAGGGCTTTCAGCCCTCTCTAAGCCGTTTACAGAGTCAGCATATTGCCCCCAACAACAATCCGGGTCCTCATTTTACCCACCTCGGAAGGCTGAGTCAACCTTGAGCCGGTGAGATTTGAACAGCCGAACTGCAGAACTGCAGTCAGCTGAAGTAGCCTGCAGTGCTGCACTCTAACCACTGTGCCACCTCGGCTCTGCCAAGAAAACTGTAGGGATCAGTCTAGGAAGTCTCCAGGAATCAACAAAGGCACCAAACAACATCAACAAAGCCTTTACATGTAGACACAGAATACTCTTTGAATATTGCATCTATAGATAACCAATAATTTTAGCAAAAATATATCGTATTTCTCACATTCGATTACTATAGCTATCCTTCCTCCCCCTTCAGGTTCAGCTAACATCCAGGAATCAAGGGAAGTTTTTAGGTTTCCCCCATGCCCTTAAAAGTCTGACAAGAAGCAAAGATTGAGTGGCATTCCTTTGGACATCACAATCAAAGTAAAAGGTAATATCAGAATGGCTCCATGTTTTCTGAGTTGATCTGATGATATTTTTGATGGGAATAAAAATTTGTAGATGGAAGAAGAAAAAAGTTTATATATCCTGATGACAGAATTGGCCAAATTGTATAATAAAATCATCATCATTCACCGGAAGGAATTTATGGGTTATGCCTTATTGTTATGGCTTATTTAATTCCTATATTGGTGATTTTAAAAACTAAATATTTTAAGTAATATAAAATAGTAGGAAACAATGTTAAAACTATAAAACATAGCAGTGAAAAAGAGCTACAACATAAAAAAGATAAATAGTAAGGTAAAGGTAAAGGTTCCTCTCACACACATATGCTAGTCATTCCCAACTCTAGAGGGAAGTGCTCATCTCCCTTTCAAAGCCGAAGAGCCAGCACTGTGCAAAGACATCTCCGTGGTCATGTGACCGCCATGACTAAAAGCTGAAAGCGCATGGAACGCTGTTACCTTCCCACCAAAGGTGGTTCCTATTTTTCTACTTGCATTTTTACATGCTTTCGAACTGCTAGGTTGGCAGAAGCTGGGACAAGTAACGGGAACTCACTCCGTTACACGGCACTAGGGATTTGAACTGCTGAACTGCCGATGTTTCTGATTGACAAGCTCAGCATCTTAGCCATTGAGCCACTGCGTCCCTTTTAAAAAGATAAATACCAGCAATTACCGATAAATCATGTAGAAGAATTATATAAGTGCTGAAAGGAAAAATTATCCTACAAGAATCCTACATATACATAAATAAAATAGTGCTAACATGTTCAGAAGGGCTGAGGAATTAAAAGAATTAAATCTGGTGCTGAAAGATCATCCTGATAGCTACCAGGAAGTACGTCTTGGAAAACTCTCTATGAACAATGGCAGGAGCGCCATAAAAAAGGGACCTTGGGATTCCCTTTCTCATTTCAGGGTAAGCGAACAATAGGAAAGAACTTTTGCGTTTCTCTAATAGCAAGAGGGTGATGTAAACCCTCAAAACTCAAAACACTAAATTGCACTTGGAGATGCCTCTGGAATCACTGCTGGTTTCCTCCAATAAAGATGATATAAAACTTTGGTTCCACAACTTTTGAAAGCAATGTTGTTTTTATCATGAAAGAGACTGAAAGAAAAACCCACATAGTTATGAAATTGGAGTTTTGACTTGGAAACAATGAGATTACCTGGGATTCCTGCATAGTATCTCCTGCAATAGTAGATGGTTTATTTCTTAATGTAATTCAAGATGTCTGCTGCTGCCTCTATTAATTCTCTATGTTTACCTGCTCATTATTTTCAGTTAACTGACCTTATGTATACAGATGCTATTTTAGGATAGATCGATCACTAAACATCTATGGAGATTCTCAGTCATCCAGGTCATTGTTGTTCCAAAGGTGCTTTTTCAAAAGGCAACTGGACTTTCTTTGTTTTTCCTTGAAGACGTTTCTCTTTTCATCCAAGAAACTGTCATAAACTTCTTGGATGAGAAGCAAAATGTCTTCAAGCCAAGTTACCTTTTGAAAAATCATCTTTGGGAAACCTTGATCATTAGTTGCAAGCATCAGTAATATTGTAAATAATATACCTATAAATACTGTAGAAATATGTATATAATGAGCGAGCATAATCTGGTTGCATTTTCCCAAAATTGTATTTTTTCCCTTTAATTCTCAGTCAAAATTAATTTTGCTAGTCAAAATAACCAAGCATTTTTGAAGTATTCCAAGTATTTGTTTCCCATCTTTTCATATATATTTTTCTGTTTGAGAGTTTTCCAGGAAAAGGAATATTGTTGGGGAAATCCCTCCATTATTTCTATTAATAAGAAAATAAAATGTGATCCTCCAAATGCTAGAACATAAACTGATAATCCTTGTTTTCTTCTTTCTGATAACGATAATGTTAAAGTGTAACTATGTTGCTTTCCAAGATGGTAGTAATTACTAATGAGCGTGCTCAGACTTTGCGATTAAATTTTTTGTTGGTAAGAATTGCAGTGACACAAAAAGAAAAAGGAGGTTAAAAGTAAAATATTTTAAAATATCCATGTTCGAATATAATAAAAATTAAGGTGACCTAAAATGAAAGAAACAAAATGTTAAAAAGTTATGATATTGATGTAATTATTTACCAAGCACTTCTAAATTATATGAACGTAACCAAAGTATCTTTACAATCCCTAAGGCATGTCACAACTTTTGAGCACCTCTGATGTTTGGAAATTGAAAGCTGAAAAATTTGACATGCCAACGCTATAATATAACGTTGGATCTACAACACCATGAATAGATAAATAGCTCTTATGAGTGGTGAATGAAAATTCTCCCCTTATTTGTTTTTTTTACAATTTCAGGCAAAATTCCCAGTTATTTCTCTTGATTCTTGTCTGTTCTGGATACCATTTTGACCTACAACTTTCTGAATGTTCCTCTTCGAACAATCTAGCTAATTTTCTTTACCCAGAAAGTTAGTTATGTATATAAATGAGAAAATAGAACCAGTTGGAAAACAAATGAGAAGAGAGGGGCAATAGGGGAGAAGGAGACATTGAATGAAGACTTGAGTGAAGATCACAGCCTTTATTTACTGAGAGAGCCTTGCCAGGAACCATTCTTTGCTGTATCCGAATACCAGAATACCAGAATTCATATCAAAGACCTTGCATTTAACTCCTTGTGAAAACTATAGGGGGAAAGCTAACACCTGCCAGCATTACACCTGGCTGGTTCAGCTTCTGCTTATCAGCGGTGTGCTTTTTATAAGCAGAGTGTTAAATAAAACACACAAAACTTTGTGTTTCCTTTGACTTCGCATTGGGAAGTATTTCTGGATTTTCCAACAATGTCTAACAGAAGGGTGTGAAAGCTTGGCCGGATGACATAAGCCAAATTTTCCATGCAGGGCTTTAAGGGGGGAGAAATAGGTAAAAGTATAAAGCTAGCTCTTAGATGCAAATACCAACAGGCTGCTAAGCCATTATTTGCATAAACATAAAGGCTGATCGTGTCTTTTCTCCTTGGGAGAAAGAAAAATAGGCCCAATTTAAAAACAGATGGCTTATAAAACAATTCAAAGAAATTGGGTAAAGTCACTTAAGAAACCTTCATCTGTCATCAGCAGCACTATTGCCCACCGCTTGCAAAATTCATTGAACAAGGGACAAAAGCCTGAAAACAAGCAACAGCTTGGAGAGGCTGGGGTATTTGGAGAGGAGGACTAAATGGGGTGTGGATCTTTTCATTACTGTAAGAAGCCGCCACAACTGATGGCTGAAGCCATGTGGTAGCTGGCTGTTCAGTGCCCTGCCTGCAGAGGTCTGAGTACGAAAGCTTCCTGGAAGATTCGGTGGCTCTCACTTTTAGCTTTGTCTGAGAATCCCACTAAAATGACCCTTAGAAACAGTGGTGGGATACGACCGCTATGCCCTGGGAACGATTAGCACATATGATATGTGCGAGGGGAACCTTTACCTAAAGTTTGAATATTAATTTAAAGGAGAGTGACATTGCTCTTACTTTACTTTATTTAATCATGATATTTCTCTCTTATTTAATTTTATATTGAAGGATAATAGTAACAAAAACTTAGACATATACCATCCCATAGTGGTTTACAACACTCTCTGGGTGGTTTAAAATGTCAGCATATTGCCCCCAACAACCTCGGAAGGATGGAATACTGAGTCAACTTTGAGCCTTGTCAGGATCGAACTCTAGGCTGTGGGCAGAATTTGCAGGCAAATACTGCATTCTGTGCCATCAGGGCCCCTAAGACTGTCAACAGCTACTAGTTATTTTCTTTAAGATGCAAAATCTGTTGCCTTAAAGACACAAACAGTATTAAAGGCATTGGGTATGTTCTTCAAATTCCTCCAGTTTGACAAAGAGTAACATTACTGATTATAGGTCTGAAGAGTAATTGCATAAATAAAGTTAATTGAAATGAAGTGTAAATGAAAGCCGATGAAATCAGTTTTATTTTTATCCATATCTAACTCGTTTGTTTTAAGAATACAGGTAGTCTTCACTTAATGACCATAATAGGGATCCACAACTGTATTGCTAAGTGATGTGGCCATTAAATGAGATACCCAGTGACAGCAACAGGGTTGTGATCTCACTTCTGCCATGGTTGCTAAGTGAATCACCACAAGTCATAGAGTGAGGCATCATATGAGGTTGTAATTTTACCATTTGCTTCTCCGTCCACTCTGCTTATTGGAAGCTGTCTCGGCAGTGCACAAATGGCTGCTGTGTGACTGCAGCAAGTTGAGACAGTTGTAAATGCTTGTTGGTTGCAAAGCACTCAAAAATCAATAATACAATCACAGATATGCTGTGACAGTTGTAACTGTGAGGACTGGTCATAAACCTTTTCAGCACCATTGTAACCTCATCCTAACAGTCACTAAACAGGACAATCATTAAAAGATGACTAACTTGATGACCTTGGCAATCTGGTCAAAAGCCAAATAGGGTTCTTGATCCAGAAAATGGGACTACAGGAGAATACCTCTCTTCCATTCACACATTTTTTCATGGTTTAGATAGGTGTTGGAGGTTTTTAAGAAGAGATTGGACAATGATTTGTCTGAAATGGTGTAGGGTTTCTAGTTTGAGCAAGGGACTGGACTAGAAGACCTCCAACTCCTTCCCAACTCTGTTATTCTGCTACTCTGTTATTCTGTTTAATCAGTTTGTGAATCTGCAAATGGAAAGCCCTTCTGACTTGGGACTCTAGCCTGTACATGGGAAGAATTTCCTTCTACTACAATCCCAATCCAGACAGGAGACTTCAATTTGTCTTGCCAAAGGAAACACACTTTGAAATGAATGGCTCCTTTCATGATATGTAAATGGAAGACACAGGGAAATATTGGCGATGGGACCACAACTATAAAACCAGGAGGATTAGTTAAAATCCCCTGTAATTCACACTAGCTAGCACACTAGCACACTCACAGTTTAGAGGCTGCAAAACCTTGGAAGAATAAATTATGCCATTTTTTAAAACTAAGAAAACTGCATATATGTATTTATTTAGTTACTAAGAGCTCGGGACAATCTTCATTTTTTTAAGGGAGGGGGCAGTGGAAGAATTTAAAGTTATAGGTAATTGATTTTTAGTGTTTCACTCGGGTTTCTTGGAAATTTCTCTCAATTTTTTTAAAATTGAATTTATGCTGCTGCCTCTGAATGTTTCCTTAGAGAGGAGACCTTTGCATTGAAATGTTGGGGAATGAGTTCTATGACTCTGTTCTTCCCCCTTCAAACTTGTCCAAACGAATCACCCATCCCACGCAAGAACATCTATTATGACAGTTTTAAGAAAGTATCAAAAGAAAGGCATTTCTTTCAAATGCAATCTTCTCTTGCCCTGCATATTTCTAAACTCTGTTCTTCCTCCTCTTCCTGAAAAATTATAGAGATTAATTTATGGTTTGTGGAAATCATGTGATCTGACACTGATCCAACGAAAGGGGGCACATCCCCACCAACAAGAAAACCAAGGAAGTCATCATTGCACACGACTGTTTAG